>NC_043002.1:34546746-34601746 GCF_006345805.1 Octopus sinensis | reverse complement strand
ATGTACGTATGTATATAGTAGCTAAGTTCAAAAGATTTAATCTATCTAAATTTTCGTTGTTTTGTGTGTCAGCCCGCATAGTTCAGTCGGTAGAGCATCAGATTTTAAGAACTACCGTTTTATGAAATCTGAGGGTCGCGGGTTCAAGTCCCTCTGCGGGCGACGTTTTTTCTTTTGGAAATTGTTGCAGAAGAAATGTCCAATTGACTGGTTGGTTTTATATTTACAGATATTTATAAGTATGTTACATTTGTTATGAATCATATATCATATAAAAGCGCTTTCGTCCACTCTAGTGGAGTTTTCAAATTGAACTTTTGCAAGAATTTTGTCTCCATTTATAGTATTATTGAGTGTGTAGGGGCGGGGAGAGATATGTGATTCTACAAGAGGGTGAAGAATGTGGAGAAAGTGAGAGAGAGAGAGAGAGAGAAAGAGAGAGAGAGATCGTGTGTGTTTTTGTATCTTAAAGTAGTGTTAAAGAAAAATAGAAGGAAAGGGAGAAGAAGGAGAGAAAGAAGAAAAGAATTGGCTGATATCTTTGCAGCTGGTCAGTCTTTCAATGGTAAGTGATTATTGGCTTTTAAAAATGGCAAACCCAGCTGGTCACTCCAAGGGGAGCAAAATGTCACTTTTCAAATAATTATTTGGATTTCTTTTTTATCATTGTCTTCTGAGAGAGAGAGAGAGGGTGCGCGCGCACGCGTGCGTGTGTGTGTGTGTGTGTGTGTGCGCGTGTATGTGCGCATGTGTGTGGGTGTCTGTGTATCTGAAAAGTGTGTCAAATGGGAAAGGGGAATGAAAGGAAGGAGGAGGAGGGAAAGAAAAAAAAATGTGTTTACATTTTTGCAACTGGTGAGGCTTTCAATCCAATGGTTGATACCTGTGCTGATATGGGTTGGGGAACCTGGATGAAAGAGTGATTTTCTTTACGTATATGTACATATCTGTAGTACTGTTTGTGTGTATGTGTGTGTGTGTGTGTGTGGTGTGTGTGTGTGTGTGTTTAATACAATTTACTTTACAAAATTGGTCCTTCATTAAGTACAAATTATTATAGAAATATTTTCAGCCATTTAATTTGGTGTGAGAACTTTGTTACGAAGTATTGTTCCATATTTCTCCTAAAGGAGGTGTCATTCTTTGGACATTTGTAGAAGGGAAAGATCTTAAATTTTCCTTCTCCACATGTTTCTAGGTGTTTCGCTGAGTAAATACCAGATACATGTGGAGAAGGAAATTTAAGATCTTCCCTTCTACAAATGTCCAAAGAATGACACTCCTTCAGGAGAAATATGGAAAAATACTTCATAACATAGTTCTCGTGATGCAACCGAAACAGATGAGGGCTATATTATACCTATTTCTTTATTACCCACAAGGGGCTAAACACAGGCATAGGTACAGTGCTATATTATACCACCTGCGCTCTGGGTCGATCTATTCGACTGGCACCCTCCACAAAAATGTCGGGCCTTGTGCCTAGAGTAAAAAGATTATAATATGACTTTACCAGGATGGGACTTGATGAATGAACGAATTACTTATTAAATATCAGTAGTAAATTTGAAGGAGTTATTAGAAACTACTAAGGGGTACATAAGATATCAGATGACAGCTTTTATACAACAATCGTTTCCTTTAACAAGGAATGTGTAGCTAAGTCCATTATATTTCATTTGTCTAAAAGTTAAATCTAGCGGTTGAAGCCCGCATAGCTCAGTCGTTAGAGCATCAGATCGACTTTAAGAACAGTCGAGTTATGAAATCTGAGGGTCGCGAGTTCAAGTCCCTCTGCAGGCGACGAATTTTCTTTTGGAAGTTGTCCATGAAGAAATATCCAATAAACTGGTTTCAAAGATTGGAATTTACATTTCCATAATTCAATTGATTAGGTGTGGAAACAGCTGTATGCAGGAATTTCTCTGCATGAATTTAAATTTCTATGAATAATCAACTTCTGTACGTCATTTTTTTCTTTTTTCTCTTGTTTTTCTCACATATATATATATATATATATATATATATATATATATATATATATATATATATATATATATATATATATAATACATATATATATATACATTTATAATTAAGGGCTTAGTAAAATATTTACTTTGCCACATACTGAATTTTTAGAATTGCAGCCAAAAAAATGTTGTTTAGCCATTTCTACTACTTTAAGAAGAATCTCCCTGAAAGTGCTTACTCAAAAATAACTCACGTAGACATGGAGGGAAAACAACAAAATATCACAAGTACAAAGATTATTTGAGAACGTTTCAACGTTTCTAGATTAGCCGAATTAAAACTCGACATTTCTTTCGTCAGCTCAACATTTCTTATTTGATTTGAAAGCATAAAAATATGAACATACTCAACCGACTGAATCACCTCAGACGAACAAACTGATAGTGCCAGCGAATTCAAACAGTGCAAGTAAAGAATCTATGTACCATCCCCTCCCATCCACGTGAAATATTTTGAATACGCCTTGAATGGTTTTTACATACTGAGAAATACTTGGTGAAATTAATTAATAGCTAATTGATTTTACCCTTAATTATTGATATATATATATATATATATATATATATATATATATATATATATATATATATATATATATGTTCATACACGTGCGTGTGTGTGTGTGTAGTAGTAGTAGTAGTAGTAAGTAGTAGTAGTAGTAGTAGTAGTAGTAGTAGTAGTAGTAGTAGTAGTAGTAGTAGTAGTAGTAGTAGTAGTAGTGTAGTAGTTAGTAGTAGTAGTAGTAAAACAAATAGTCAATCCTACAGTATTCTATTTTTGCAAACTGAATAGAAATATGTTCTGATAACTTTTCCACTTTAACATTAGATGTTTATAAATTATTAGGTGTTTTCAAGATAATTTGAGAGATACAAAGTTCGATTCTCCGTTGTGGCTTTACGATGACCTTTTTGTGAAGATGCATGGCTCAGTGGTTAGAACATTGGGCTTACAATCGTGATGTTGTAAGTTCGATTCCTAGACCGGGACTATGAGTTGTGTTTCTGAGCAAGACACTTCATTTCATATTGCTCCAGTTCACTTAGCAGTAGAAATAATTTGCGACATTACTGTTGCCAAACTGAATCGGCTTTGTCGTTTTCTTGGACAACATCAGCGTTGTGGAAAGGACTGACTGGTATTCGACAAACAACCTTGCCCGGACTTGTGACTCGGAGAGGAACCTTCTGGTCATTCGTGACCGAAGGGAGTTTTTAAGACTCAGTGTAACTTTGTCAGTAATCAATGTCGCAGTAGTCTTACAAAATATTGACAATTCTATAAATAAATGAAAAAGAAATTAAAGAGTTATGACTTAAGATGTGTGAAATATAATTTATTTATTGGGATGGAAAATGGAAATGGAATCGATGTCCTGTTTTCACATAATTCCTTTTAAGGAACATCTGCATCTGACAATTATTATACATGATATATGATCATGATATATATTTTTGAGTTGATTTTTTTATTCCCTTATCATTCGGAAGGCGCATAAGGCTGTGGTGGACTGGCAGTATCACTGGCACGCCGAACAAAATGCTTAGTAACGCTTCTCCGGTTCTACGTTCTGAACTCAAATTCCGACAATGAAGTAAGTACCAGTTGAGGACTTGGGTCGATGTAATCGACTAACCTACCCCAACCCTCGAACAAACCCCAAACTTTGTGTCTATACCTACAGTAGAAAGGATAGTGAAGGCGCGTGACCGAGTGGTAAGAGTGTTGCTCCCAAGACCGAGGTTTCGATTACCGGAATGGGGCAGCGTATTCTATTCTTGAGCAAGACACTTACATCATGTCCACTTTAGTCCACTCACCTGCAATGTGTATGCCTTCAATGAACTGGCATCTCATTGAGGAGGATTTGCAGAGATCTCGGTCACCTACACGCCAAGGAGACGAAGTAACCAGCTCTCTGAATCCTAGAACTCCAGACAGCAATGTTCGGGTGCTGCTGCTGCTGCTGCTGCTGCTGCTGATGATGATGATGATGATGATGATGGAGGTTGTAGTGGTGATGGTAGAGGAGGAGGAGATATTACGTGATGCAACTGAAGCAAATGATGGCTATATTATACCAGCTGCGTACTGGGGTCGATCTAATCGACTGGCCCCCTCCACAAAAATGTCGGGCCTTGTGCCTAGAGTAGAAAAGATTATAATTGAAAGAGAGTAGTGTATATACATTTTGAATGACCAATATGACTTACCAGGTTGGGACTTGATGAGTGAACGAATTACTAAATTAAATATCAGCGTAAATGTGAAGGAATTATTAGTAATCACTACGGGGTAACGTAAGATATCAGATGACAGCTTTATACAACAATCGTTTCAGTTAACAAGGAATGTGTAGCTAAGTCCATTATATTTCATTTGTCTAAAAGTTAAACTGGACGAGAGGAAGCCCGCATAGCTCAGTCGGTAGAGCATCAGACTTTTAAGAACTGCCGGGTTATGAAATCTGAGGGTCGCGGGTTCAAATCCCTCTGCGGGCGACAATTTTTTTCTTGCAATACCATTTATTTTTTTTCATTTTTCTTAGTCGAACACATTTTCACCCTGCAAATGTTACAATTGTTTTCCCTTTTTGCTCAATCATTTCTTGCTGCCCATCACATTTTCCAGCTTGGCAATGTCATTTCTGTCTTTCGAATATTTTTTACGCTCTTCTATTTCCATTAGCATTCAGTCTTTTGCTGTTTTTATTCCTACCACGCTATGTCATCATCTTCGGCGGCCACAGTCTATTGACTGAAACAAGTAAAATATAATCATTGTCACATGTAAATTAACTGACGGCCCTGGTAATTCTGCAAAGCATGAGTATAGATCTCTGACTACAGTTTTCGTCTACAAAGAAACATATATCTACATCGTACTAGATCCATTTCCGCCATCTAAAATCACACACAATGGCTCCTATTAAATTATCATGTATTTTCATATATTAAACTTTGTTGCACCACTGCTGCGCATTAAGAACAACACCATTGATTATTACATTGATTATTTAAGATATTATTATATTAGTGCCAGAAACAAGATATATATAGAGATAGATAGATATCCTTTGGTAAAGAATGAAAATCACACTCACACATTTAATAGAAACCTGTAAAGAATAGTCATTATACATTAGCGTGAGCATGCAGAGTGACCCCATGAAGACACAACCAATTGTTAATATATGGGCATTCCGTCGATATAACTCGACGATTTCGGGCACTTCCGAATTCATGCAGAGAAATTCCTGCTTGCAGTTGTTTCCACACCCAATCAATTCAATTATTGAAATTTAAATTCCCATATTTGAAACCAGTCAATTTGTTTTTCTTCTGGGACAATTTCCAAAAAGATTACTCGTCGCCTGCAGAGGGATTTGAACCCGCGACCCTCAGATTTCATCTGAGTATTGTTTTGTGTATGTATGTATGTATGAATGTATGCATGTACGTATGTATATATGTATGTATGTATGTTTTGGTGTATGTTTGTACGTATGTATATAGTAGCTAAGTTCAAAAGATTTAATCTATCTAAATTTTCGCTGAATCGCATGTCACCCCGCATAGCTCAGTCGGTAGAGCATCAGACTTTTAAGAACTGCCGCGTTATGAAATCTGAGGGTCGCGGGTCCAAGTCCCTCTGCGGGCGACGATTTTTCTTTTGGATGTTGTCGCAGAAGAAATGTCCAATTGACTGATTGGTTTTATATTTGTGGAATGGTTTTATATTTGCTGGATTGTTTTATATTTACAGATATTTATTAGTATGTTACATTTTTTATGAATCATATCTCTTATTATAAAAGGCAGATTTTATCTGCCTCCCTTTGTCTCTTATCTCTTATTATAAAAGGCAGATTTTATGTGCCTCCCTTTGTCTCTTATAGAAATCTACAATATAGGATTTCTTCAATTACAATTTACCTAGCATTTTTAAGAGTAGAATACATCGGGTCGTGCCAGGTACAGTTTTTCAAATTTCACCCCCAATTAAGCAAAATTTCGAGAAAACTCACATTGTGGTGTGTAAGTGAAGTGCTTTTCTTAGTGTGGGCTACAGCACACACACACACACAAAAACGGAGCGAACTGCTTCACTCATGCTATCACCCTAATTTCTCCTCCTTTCTTTTTGCAAGTGTGCAACGATTAAAGTGAAAGTATTTATATAAAACGGATGAACTGCTTCACTCATGCTATCACCATAATTTCTCATACTTTCTCTTTGCAAGTGTACCTTAAACCACTACTCAAAAAAAAACACAGCAAACAGAAACAAATAAATACATAACGATTTACTCCTCACACAATTTCTTCAATTAGAGTTTACCTATGATTTTTCAAAGTACTTCCATTCGGTCATGGCATACAAAATTTCTTTCAATTTCACCCCCATTTCAGAAAAAATTCGAGAAAACTAAATATTTTACCATTTCACTCTTTCACTTCAAAGCCTTTACTCTGCATATTACTCCCACTTCCTCTTTACACACATAGACACGCAAATATATAAATAAAATTGTAAGCTAACGTGTGTGTGTGCGTGTGTGTGAGTGTGTGTGTGAGTGCGTGTGTGTGTGTGTGTGTGTGTGTGAGGGTGCGTGTGTATGTGTGCGTGTGTGTGAGTGTTTGACAGGGATGAGCCAGTCAGACTGGTCATCCTTTTTGCTAGAAGATCACCTATGGTCTTATATGCTACACCACTGGTTTTCGGTTCATATTAATCAAATTAATATTCACAACAAGAAGGACTATTCATTATAATACATCAGTTCCACACATTTACCCTGGTTCCATTTCGGACAACTGCACAAACATTTGCCATTTCACACATGTATGTAAACAAATTCCTTTCTTAAAATTTCAATTCATTTTCTTTTTCAATTCATACAAAGTTTTTTAGGACGAATATAAGATCTAAAGTATATCCAAGTAGCAGAAAGATCGCCCAAAAGTGTATATAGATATTTAAATGTATTTATATATTCATCTATACACAGATGTATGTATAATGTGTGTGTATATATTTCCATAGAGGTAACCATTCACTCCATACAAAGTTATTTAGGACGAATATAAGATCTAAAGTTATCTCTAAGTAGCAGAAAGATCGCCCAAAAGTGTATATAGATATATAAATGTATTTATATATTCATCTATGCACACATGTATGTATAACGTGTGTGTATATATTTCCATAGAGGTAACCATTCACTCCATACAAAGTTTTTAGGACGAAAATAAGATCTAAAGTTATCTCTAAGAAACAGAAAGATCGCCCAAAAGTGTATATAGATATTTAAATGTATTTATATATTCATCTATACACACATGTATGTATAATGTGCGTGTATATATTTCCATAGAGGTAACCATTCAATCCATACAAAGTTTTTTAGGACGAAAATCTTTATATATAAAAGAAAGGTTGTGTGTCTGTCTACTCCGATTTAGATTCCTAACTACTCCCACATTTTGCGATGCAGTTTAACCAAAACCGGGTATCTTATAGTCGTCATTCATATCGAGCCCTTCTGGGTATTAGCGCGCGTCTACGATGAGTCTACGATTTTACAAATAATTTACCATCATTTTTTTCCATTTTAATGCATATTTTTTTTTTAATAAAGGGAAATACCTCTCAAACTTCACACCAATATGCGACGTAATATCACATCAGTAGCATTTCCTCACACCCTCCTTGCACTTGGCGAAGGCAAAATACCAGGGGATGAAAATGGTAATATTGCCATCGATTCCATTTGTACCGTTGTTAAGACGCCTTCTGATCTCAGAGATGCAGTGTTCCCAGATCTACAAGCTAATTATCAGAATATGGATTGGATTGGCAAAAAGGCTATACTGGCCCCGAGGAATAAAACTGTTCACCATATTAATGATGAAATGCTAAAACTCATTCCTGGGGAAGTCTATGTATATCAGTCTATCGATACAACTCCTGACCCAGAGGACGTCATCAACTATCCAATAGAGGTACTCAATTCCTTTGAGCACCCCGGACTACCACCACACTTTCTCAAACTTAACGTTGGTGCCCCTATAATGCTCATCAGAAATTTGGTTCCCCCAAAACAATGCAATGGCACACGTTTGATCGTTAAGTCCTTATCGCCCACCGTAAAATTATATCAATATTTGCCTGAATAATCATCATAATTCAGTGCAATCATTAACAGTACTTTCAAGCAATTCAGCCCCGAGCAACGCCGGGCAATTCTGCTATTATCATATAAAAGCGCCTTCGTCCACTCTAGTGGAGTTTTCAAATTGAACTTTTGCAAGAATTTTGTCTCCTTTTATAGTATTGTTGAGTGTGTAGGGGCGGGGAGAGATATAAGATACTACAAGAGAGTGAAGAATGGGGAGAAAGTGAGAGAGAGGAGAGAGAGATCGTGTGTGTTTTTGTATCTTAAAGGAATGTTAAAGAAAAAGAGAAGGAAAGGAAGAAGAAGGAGAGAAAGAAGAAAAAATTTGCTGATATCTTTGCAGCTGGTCAGTCTTTCAATGGTAAGTGATTCTTGGCTTTTAGAAATGGCAAACCCAGCTGGTCACTCCAAGGGAAGCAAAATGTCACTTTTCAAAAAATTGTCTGGATTTCTTTTTTATCATTGTCTTGTGAGAGAGAGAGAGAGAGAGAGTGTGTGTGTGTGTGTGTGTGTGTGTGTGTGTATGTATGTGTGTGTGCGTGTGTGCGGGTGTCTATGTATCTGAAAGATGTGTCAAATGGGAAAGGGAATGAAAGGAAGAAGGAGGAGAGAAAGAAGAAAAAAATGTGTTTACATTTTTGCAACTGGTGAGTCTTTCAATAGAAAATGATTCTTGGCTTTTAGAAATGGCAAACTCAACTGGCCACTTCAAGGGCAGGCAAAATGTCACTTCTCAAAAAATTGTCTAGATTTCTTTTTATCATTGTTTTGTGTGTGTGTGTGTGTGTGTGTGCACATGTGTGTGTGCACATGTGTGTGTGCACATGTGTGTGTGCACATGTGTGTGTGCACATGTGTGTGTGCACATGTGTGTGTGGGTACCTGTGTATCTGGTAGGGTTGTCGCTGGAGAAGGAAGAAAGAAGAAAGTGAGGAAAAAGAAATAATTGTGTTGACATTTATACCACTGTTCAGTTCTTTCAATCCAATGTTTGATTCCTGTGCTGATAAGGGTTGGAGAATGTGGATGAAAGATTATTTTTATTTATGTATATGTACATATTTGTAGTACTGTTTGTGTGCGTGTGTGTGTGTGTGTGTGTGTGTGTGTGTGTGTGTGTGTGTTGTGTGTGTGTGTGTGTGTGTGTTTAATACAATTTACTTTACAAAATTGTTTCTTCATCTAGTACAAAATATTATAGAAATATATTCAGCCATTTAATTTGGTGGAGAACTTTGTTATGAAGTATTGTTCCATATTTCTCCTGAAGGAGGTGTCATTCTTTGGACATTTGTAGAAGGGAAAGATCTTAAATTTTCCTTTTCCACATGTATCTGGGTATTTACTCAGTGAAACACCCAGATACATGTGGAGAAGGAAAATTTAAGATCTTTCCCTTCTACAAATGTCCAAAGAATGACACCTCCTTCAGGAGAAATATGGAAAAATACTTCAAAACATACTTCCCGTGATGCAACTGAAACAGATGAGGGCTATATTATACATATTTCTTTATTACCCACAAGGGCATAGGTACAGGCATAGGTACACACAGGCATAGGTACAGTGCTATATTATACCACCTGCGTACTGGGGTCGATCTATTCGACTGGCACCTTCCACAAAAATGTCGGGCCTTGTGCCTAGAGTAGAAAAGATTATAACTGAAAGAGAGTAGTGTATATACATTTTTAATGACCAATATGACTTTAACAGGATGGGACTTGATGAGTGAACGAATTACTACATTAAACATCAGTAGTAAATGTGAAGGAATTATTAGTAATCACTACGGGGTGACATAAGACATCAGATGACAGCTTTATACAACAATTGTTTCAGTTAACAAGGAATGTATAGCTAAGTCCATAATATTTCATTTGTCTAAAAGTTAAAGCGGGCAGTCGGAAGCCCGCATAGCTCAGTCGGTAGAGCATCAGACTTTTAAGAACTGCCGTGTTATGAAATCTGAGGGTCGCGGGTTCAAGTCCCTCTGCGGGCGACATGATTTTACTTGCAATACCATTTTTTTTTCTCGTAGTCGAGCACATTTTCGCCCTGCTACTCTTACAATTTTTTTCCTTTTTTCCTCAATCTTTTCTTGCTGCCCATCACATTTTCCAGCTTGGCAATGTCATTCCGGTCTTTCGAAATATTTTTAGGCTCTTCTATTTCCATTAGCATTCAGTCTTTTACTCTTTTATTCCTACCACACTATGTCATCATCTTCGGCCACAGTCTAATGACTGAAACAAGTAAAATTTAATGAGATTGTGTAATGGAACTGTAACCATTGCAAGTAGTATTGTATGTATGTTTGTATATATGTACGTACGTATATAGTAGGTAGGTTTAAAAGATTTAATCTATCTAACTTTTCGCTGAAACAGTTGTCAGCCCGCATAGCTCAGTCGGTAGAGCATCAGACATTTAAGCATTTCGAGTGGTGAAATCTGAGGGACGCAGGTTTAAGTCCATCTGTGGGCAACGACTTCTCTTTTCGAAAATGACCTTGAAGAAATACCCAATTAACTGGTTTCAGATGTGAGAACTTAAATTTCTTGAATTCAATTCATTAGGTGTTAGGAAACAAGAGTAAGCAGGAATTCGAATATCTTTCGATAAATAACTTCTGTACTTCATTTTTTTCTATCTTCTTTCTATCTATATTATACCACCTGCGCACTGGGGTCGAACTATTCGACTGGCCCCTCCACAAAAATGTCGGGCCTTGTGCCTAGAGTAGAAAAGATTATAATTGAAAGTGAGTAGTGTATATACATTTTGAATGACCAATATGACTTTACCAGGATGGGACTTGATGAGTGAATGAATTACTATGTTAGATATCAGTAGTAAATGTGAAGAAATTATTAGTAATCACTACGGGGTGACATAAGACATCAGATGACAGCTTTATGCAACAATCGATTCAGTTAACAAGGAATGTGTAGCTAAGTCCATATTTCATTTGTGTAAAAGTTAAACTGGGCGGTAGGAAACCCGCATAGCTCAGTCGGTAGAGCATCAGACTTTTAAGAACTGTCCAGTTATGAAATCTGAGGGTCGCTGGTTCAAGTCCCTCTGCGGGCGGCAAATTTTTTCATGCAATACCATTTCCTTTATTTTTTTCTTTTTCTTAGTCGAACACATTTTCACCCGGCAACTGTTACAATTGTTTTCCCTTTTTGCTCAATACTTTCTTGCTGCCCATCACGTTTTCCAGCTTGGCAATGTCCTTCCGGTCTTTCGAAATATTTTTACGCTCTTCTATTTCCATTAGCATTCAGTCTTTTGCTGTTTTATTCCTACCACGCTATGTCATCATCTTCGGCCACAGTCTAATGACTGAAACAAGTAAAATTTAATAATTGTCTCATGTAAATTAACTGATGGCCCAGGTAATTCTCTGAAGCATGAGTATAGATCTCCGACGACAGTTTTCATCTATAAAGAAACATACATTTACATGGTACTAGATCCATTTCCGCCATCAAAAATCACACACAATGGCTCCTCTTAAATTATCATGTATGTATTTATGTATGTATGCACGTATGTATATAGTAGCTAAGTTCAAAAGATTTAATCTATCTAAATTTTCGTTGAATGGCGTGTCAGCCCGCATAGCTCAGTCGGTAGAGCATCAGACTTTTAAGAACTGCCGTGTTATGAAATCTGAGGGTCGCGGGTTCAAGTCCCTCTGCGGGCGATGACTTTTCTTTTGGAAATTGTCCCAGAAGAAATGTCCAATTGACTAGTTGGTTTTATATTTGCTGGATGGTTTTATATTTACAGATATTTATTAGTATGTTTATATTTATAGATATTTATTAGTATGTTACATTTTTTATGAATCATATATCATATAAAAGCGCTTTCGTCCACTCTAGTGGAGTTTTCAAATTGAACTTTTGCAGGAATTTTGTCTCCTTTTATAGTATTATTGAGTGTGTAGGGGCGGGGAAAGATATAAGATACTACAAGAGGGTGAAGAATGAGGAGAAAGTGAGAGAGAGAGATCGTGTGTGTTTTTGTATCTTAAAGAGGTGTTAAAGAAAAAGAGAAGGAAAGGAAGAAGAAGGAGACAAAGAAGAAAAAATTTGCTGATATCTTTGCAGCTGGTCAGTCTTTCAATGGTAAGTGATTCTTGGTTTTTAGAAATGGCAAACCCTGCTGGTCACTCCAAGGGGAGCAAAATGTCACTTTTCAAATAATTATCTGGATTTCTTTTTTATCATTGTCTTCTGAGAGAGAGAGAGAGAGAGGGGGAGTGCGCGCGCGTGTGTGTGTGTGTGTGTGTGTATGTGTGTGTGTGTGTGTGTGTGTGTTTAATACAATTTACTTTACAAAATTGGTCCTTCATCTAGTACAAATTATTATAGAAATATTTTCAGTCATTTAATTTGGTGGAGAACTATGTTATGAAGTATTGTTCCATATTTCTCCTGAAGGAGGTGTCATTCTTTGGACATTTGTAGAAGGGAAAGATCTTAAATTTTCCTTCTCCACATGTTTCTAGGTGTTTCGCTGAGTAAATACCCAGATACATGTGGAGAAGGAAAATTTAAGATCTTTCCCTTCTACAAATGTCCAAAGAATGACACCTCCTTCAGGAGAAATATGGAAAAATACTTCATAACATAGTTCTCGTGTTGCAACTGAAATAACTGATGGCTATATTAAACCACCTGCGTACTAGAGTCGATCTATTCGACTGGCCCCCTCCTTGTTTGAAACATGTCAATTGGTTATTTCTTCTGGACCAATTTCCAAAAGAAAACTCCCAGAAGGATTTGAACCCGCGACCCTCAGATTTCATCTGAGTATTGTTTGTGTATGTATGTATGTATGTATATATGTATGTATGCTTGTGTGTATGTATGTACGTAGGTATATATTCGCTAAGTTCAAAAGATTTAATCTATCTAAATTTTGGTTGAACCGCATGTCAGCCCGCATAGCTCAGTCGGTAGAGCATCAGACTTTTAAGAACTGCCGTGTAATGAAATCTGAGGGTCGCGGGTTCAAGTCCCTCTGCGGGCGACGATTTTTCTTTTGGAAATTGTCCAAGAAGAAATGCCCAATTGACTGGTTGGTTTTATATTTGCTGGATGGTTTTATATTTACAGATATTTATTAGTATGTTACATTTTTTATGAATCATATATCATATAAAAGCGCTTTGGTCCACTCTAGTGGAGTTTTCAAATTGAACTTTTGCAGGAATTTTGTCTCCTTTTATAGTATTATTGAGTGTGTAGGGGCGGGGAGAGATTTTAAGATACTACAAGAGGGTGAAGAATGGGGGGAGAGAGAGAGAGAGAGAGAGAGAGAGAGATCGTGTGTGTTTTGTATCTTAAAGAAGTTTTAAAGAAAAAGAGAAGGAAAGGAAGAAGAAGGAGAGAAAGAAGAAAAAATTTGCTGATATCTTTGCAGCTGGTCAGTCTTTCAATGGTAAGTGATTATTGGCTTTCAGAAATGGCACACCCAGCTGGTCACTCCAAGGGGAGCAAAATGTCACTTTTCAAAAAATTGTCTGGATTTCTTTTTTTATCATTGTCTTGTGTGAGAGAGAGAGAGAGAGTGTGTGTGTGTGTGTGTGTGTGTGTGTGTGTGTGTGTGTGTGTGTGTGTGTGTGTGTGTGTGTGTGTGTGCGTGTGTGGGTGTCTGTGTATCTGAAAGGTGTGTCAAATGGGAAAGGGAATGAAAGGAAGGAGGAGGAGGAGGGAAAGAAGAAAAAAATGTGTTTACATTTTTGCAACTGGTGAGTCTTTCAATCCAATGTTTGATACCTGTGCTGATATGGGTTGGAGAATCTGGATGAAAGAGTGTTTTTATTTATTTATATGTACATATGTGTAGTACTGTTTGTGTGCATGTGTGTGTGTGTGTGTGTGTGTGTGTGTGTGTGTGTGTGTGTGTGTGTGTGTGTGTTAATACAACTTACTTTACAAATTTCGTCCTTCATCTAGTACAAAATATTATAGAAATATTTTCAGCCATTCAATTTGGTGGAGAACTTTGTTATGAAGTATTGTTCCATATTTCTCCTGAAGGAGGTGTCATTCTTTGGACATTTGTAGAAGGGAAAGATCTTAAATTTTCCTTCTCCACATGTTTCTAGGTGTTTCACTGAGTAAATACCCAGATACATGTGGAGAAGGAAAATTTAAGATCTTTCCCTTCTACAAATGTCCAAAAAATGACACCTCCTTCAGGAGAAATATGGAAAAATACTTCATAACATAGTTTTCGTGATGCAACTGAAACAGATGAGGGCTATATTATACCTATTTCTTTATTACCCACAAGGGGCTAAACACAGGCATAGGTACAATGCTATATTATACCACCTGCGCTCTGGGGTCGATCTATTCGACTGGCACCCTCCACAAAAATGTCGGGCCTTGTGCCTAGAGTAGAAAAGATTATAATTGAAAGAGAATAGTGTATATACATTTTGAATGATCAATATGACTTTACCAGGATGGGACTTGATGAATGAACGAATTACTATATTAAATATCAGTAGTAAATTTGAAGGAGTTATTAGAAACCACTAAGGGGTAACATAAGATATCAGATGACAGCTTTATACAACAATCGTTTCCTTTAACAAGGAATGTGTAGCTAAGTCCATTATATTTCATTTGTCTAAAAGTTAAATCTAGCGGTTGAAGCCCGCATAGCTCAGTCGGTAGAGCATCAGACTTTTAAGAACTGTCGAGTTATGAAATCTGAGGGTCGCGGGTTCAAGTCCCTCTGCAGGCGACGAAGTTTCTTTTGGAAGTTGTCCATGAAGAAATATCCAATTAACTGGTTTCAAAGATTGGAATTTACATTTCCATAATTCAATTGATTAGGTGTGGAAACAGCTGTATGCAGGAATTTCTCTGCATGAATTTAAATTTCTATGAATAATCAACTTCTGTACGTCATTTTTTTCTTTTTCTTCTTTTTCTCATATATATATACATATATATATATATATATATATATATATATATATATATATATATATATATATATACATTTATATAATTAAGGGCTTAGTAAAATAATTTACTTTGCCACATACTGAAATTTTTAGAAATAGCAGCCCAAAAAAATTTTTGTTTAGCCATTTCTACTACTTTAAGAAGAATCTCCCTGAAAGTGCTTACTCAAAAATAACTCACGTAGACATGGAGGGAAAACAACAAAATATCACAAGTACAAAGATTATTTGAGAACGTTCAACGTTTCTAGATTAGCCGAATTAAAACTCGACATTTCTTTCGTCAGCTCAACATTTCTTGTTTGGATTTGAAAGCACTAAAAATAATGAACATACTCATCCGAAATGTATCACCTCAGACGAACACCTCCAAACTGATAGTGCCAGCGAATTCAAACAGTGCAAGTAAAGAATCTATGTACCTTCCCCTCCCATCCACGTGAAATATTTTGAATACGCCTTGAATGGTTTTTACATACTGAGAAATACTTGGTGAAATTAATTAATAACTAATTGATTTTACCCTTAATTATTGATATATATATATATATATATAGCAATAATAATTCTCTAAATGAGATATAGACAGTAACTGCTCCATAACATAAGGGACTAAAGCCATCTGAATATGGCTAGGGACAGGGCAGGGTGGTGGGGGTGTTACTGTTGCATTTAGCCCCAGGCGAACATCAACGTCGCCAGATAGGCTTGACACCATCACGGCGTCCTCTATCCTGCAAAGGGAGATACACGTGCGTGTGTGTGTGTGTTGTAGTAGTAGTAGTAGTAGTAGTAGTAGTAGTAAAACAAATAGTCAATCGTACAGTATTCTATATTTGCAAAACTGAATAGAAAAATGTTCTGATAATTTTTCCACTTTAACATTAGATGTTAAATTATTAGGTGTTTTCAAGATAATTTGAGAGATACAAAGTTCGATTCTCCGTTGTGGCTTTACGATGACCTTTTTGTGAAGATGCATGGCTCAGTGGTTAGAACATTGGGCTTACAATCGTGATGTTGTAAGTTCGATTCCTAGACCGGACTATGAGTTGTGTTTCTGAGCAAGACACTTCATTTCATATTGCTCCAGTTCACTTAGCAGTAGAAATAATTTGCGACATTACTGTTGCCAAACTGAATCGGCCTTTGTCGTTTTCTTGGACAACATCAGCGTTGTGGAAAGGACTGACTGGTATTCGACAAACAACCTTGCCCGGACTTGCGACTCGGAGAGGAACTTTCTTGGTCATTCGTGACCGAAGGGAATTTTTAAGACTCAGTGTAACTTTGTCAATGTCGGGCCTTGTGCCTAGAGTAGAAAGGATTATAATTGAAAGAGAGTAGTGTATATACATTTTGAATGACCAATATGACTTTACCAGGATGGGACTTGATGAGTGAACGAATTACTATATTAAATATCAGCAGTAAATGTGAAGGAATTATTAGTAATCACTACGGGGTGACGTAAGATATCAGATGACAGCTCTATGCAACAATCGTTTCAGTTAACAAGGAATGTGTAGCTGAGTCCAAAATATTTCATTTGTCTAAAAGTTAAAGCGGAAGGTCGGAAGCCTGCATAGCTCAGTCGGTAGAGCATCAGACTTTTAATGAAAGGAAGCAGTTAAGTTATCTGAGGGTCGGGGGTTCGAGTCCCTCTGCGGGCAACAAAAATTTTGCTCTGATATGCATTTTCTTCTAGCTGCCTGGCATTTTCATCGTTGTAAGGTTATTATGGGTATTATATATATATATATATATATATATATAATAGAAACTGTAGGGGATAGCTAATATGAACTTTAATTACATATTCTACACTTAATTTAAACTTGTCTAAAAAGGATATCAGATATACAGATGTACAGAAAGGAGTGAGTGAATATATATATATATAACGGGAAACTTAATGAAAATAAACAAAAGACGAAGGCAGGTGGAGTACAAACAAACAATTGTATTAGTATGGCGCTCAGGAATATAAATAAAACAAGTCTTTTACGTTTCGAGCCTACGCTCTTCAACAGAAAGATACACAGAAAAGAAACACGGAGAGAAACAAGGAGAGAAAAAAATGCGTGCAGAAGCTAGCGATTCAACATGGCGATACATATATATATATATATATATATATATATATATACGCACGCACACACAGTCCTTGTTGTATCTCTGAGGGCCATTATGCCAACACACGAGTTCATATTGAGAACCTTGCAAACCAAATACAAAAACGGAATAATTAGTTCACAGATGAGATCCAGAGATTCTCAGTATAGAAGACACTTGGTGCTCAAAAGATTCAAACGTAGATTCCGATGTCTTTACACAGGATCGATTCCACTGGGTGAAGAATGGCTATGAGAGGGATCAAGTTGAACGGATATAGAGGCAAATATGCGGATAAACAAATTAAATATATGAAATATAATAGTTTCGGTATTAAATACAAAATATGTATACATGCATAACGAGAGAAGGCAAAAGGTGGGGGCTCTCAGACGATGAATATTTAAGTATAAATATATAAATATTTATATTAATAGACCCAACTTAGAAAGTGTGTGTGGTGTATATACAGGGTGCGGTGAATAAACTGTCGTCTAAATTACGCAAACATGAAAATAACGCTGATATCTCATTTTAACAAATATATTTACCAAAATTACATAAAAATATCTGGAAATACTAAAGAGTAAATTTATTCAATAAAATCGCCATTAATTTCAACCATAGTCTCCAGACGACTTCGGAATCTCCTGCAACTCTTCTAGACTGTCTCCTTGTTTAAGTGGGTGAATGCTGCCATTATTCTTGCCTTCAGTTCATCTTTGGTGTTACAAGGAGTTTTGTTGGTCTCTCGCTCAACTGCGCCCCACACATAATAATCAAGTGAGGTATTGTCTGAGGAGCTAAGTGGCCAGATGTTAGGGTTGATGTTGTCACAGAAATTATCTGACAATCGTGGCCAGAGTCAAATGACTGAAACAAGTAAAAGAATAACAGTAAAAGAATATATATATGCAAGACTGAAGATGAAAGAAAAAGGTCGGTCATTCCTCCAAATCCTTGAAACAATTACGATTTCTGATGAACATTTGATAAAGCAATACACGCCTTCTCCTATCAAATACTGTCTACAAATTCTTTCTGTATATAGGCTTATAAACAATTATGATTTCTGATGAACTTAATTAGGAACTTATTTTACTGCCTATTTTGAGCACATTTATGTAAACTGTTTGAATGCAAAGTCTCTCTTAACATTTTCTTATCGTTGTCAATGACTCTATCACTGTATTTTAATACATGTATATTAATTGATTTTTAACATCACAAAGGCTACACAAAGTCTTGCAGTTTACTTTTGAAAATCTTTTTTTAAAAAAAGCGAAACCGATCTAGTCAATAAACATTTTAAAAGACCTCTGTATTTTCAAATCCTCTTCCCTACGTGACCGCGTGTGTACCGTTGGCAATTTTTTTCCTCTGTCTTCCCTTCTCTGGATCTTTCCTTCTCCTATGTTTCCGACGAAGAGGTCCGCTCGAAACGTTAAACCCTCCTTCTTTCCTTCTTTCCTGAGCGTTCAATGATACCATATTTGTTCCACGTCCTCGCGTTGTTGTGTTTTTTTTTGTGCTTTCATGTTTGGATTAACCATATATATATATATATATATATATATATATAATGATGATGATAATGTCGCGTGTTTGTTGGCTGGTTTGAGGCGATGACTGGTTGAGTTGATGAATGAAAATGTGTATCTTGGCTGCGTGAAAAAGTAACTGAACGACAACCGCGAACATTTAACACAAGCGTTTATTATCGTACACAGAGTCCAGTAGCGTTGGTATTTTACAAATGACAACACCAATATTTACATACTGGGAGAGATATACTGCTTGGAGTTTGCTTCAAACTTACTGCAGTAACATGTGGCTAGCCCAACATAACTAGTAACAAGTGTCCTACATTCGTGGCGACGGAAATTCCAGTCGTCTATCTGCTATCTGTCTTAACTGTCTTCTTGAGTCTCGTCTAGCTGTGGTCAGAGTGGAAACACATCGCGCAGCTGCCTCAACATCCTGCAATTACTGACAAAAGCGGCTTTTTTATAAGGCGCAAGAAGAAGATTAAGATCTTTTCTGTTGGCTGCCACTTTTCAATTTCTTCAATTTTTGTTCCACTTGATTTAATATTTGATGTACTAGGGTAGTTTTGTATGGTAATCATTGACAAGAAATTCATTTTCGCCATAAACCAATAGATAAAGAATTAATAGCTTTTAAAGTTTGCAAATTTTGGATAACATACACGTGCCTGTTTCCAATTTGTTACCAAGCTGCTTACTTACGTGGTCATTTTTCGCCTATTAAATGCTTAAAATACTTGAGGTATGAGGTGGCTGTGAGATGTGCTAAAAATAATAGCTAAATAGGCTTTAAATCACTTTTCATAATCGTATGAATTCTCGTGTGTAGAATACAAATCCGTAAAAATTTTTTGAAAATTCCTAAAATAAAAAAAGTCATGAGGGGTTATATGGCGTGCGTGAAGCAGAATTCCGCCAATATTTCATTTAATGAGTGCAGTCCGCACGAAAGGACAGCTTCCAAATCCTGCTTTCTGACTAGATAAAAATTATCAAACCGCTGTAACTTTAAAAAATAAAATTCTGGAAAAAGTGAATTAGTCCCTGAGTTTCAGCGTGGAAAATTACATGAATACACCAAATCTTAAAAGTTTTACAGGTGCAGCCAAACAGAAAAAAATCCGAAGACTCTAGAAGATTGAATCGCGCGATAGCCTGACGCTGATTGGTGGCTTAAAATACCGATCACGTGAAACTATTGTGATTCTGTCTTGATGTATGATTCGTTACCTAGCGGTTTGGTTTCAACTCACACCTACATTAATATTTATTATCACAGTAATCTAAAAGAATAGGCACAGACAGGCTTATATATTTTACGAGCAAAACGCCCCCCGGCCAATGAACGGTGCTGAATCATATCTGCTGAATAAAAAGCAATCAGTTGTTTTCTTTTCATTAAAAAATAATTAAGCAAGCCTTTATTTCAATAAAATTTCTGGTTTTGTTAAACGAAGTTAAGGCAAAAAAAAAAACTTCTTGAGAAACCAAATAGTCTTTCCTTCTTTCATGACAAGTTTTGCATCTTACTTTTTGGGTCTCTTAAATATACTGCATTTTGTGGCATTATTTCAAGCCAGTCGGCTTTTTTTTACGCAAACTGCACGTGCATTTTTCTCGCGTACGCGTAGTATCGATCACAACAGCTGATGTACATGCGCGTACAAATACACGTTCCCACGGCTTTATCGATTGCATTCTCACCTGGAATCGATTTTTGTAATTTTTTCAAGACTTATACACGCCCTGATACCGTGGGTATCTACATATCAAATTTGAGCGCAATCGGATGGAGGATGCTCGAGATCCTAGAGGACACACACACACAGACAGACAGAACGGATAAATGAAATTCTGGTATGCGCTTCGCCAGCCAGTAGTTCTCAGATGATTTGCATTGTTTAGGGGTTGTCAATTTTGTTTCTGCTTGCGTTGACTATCTTGGGATGTTTATAATTTCCACTGAGTGCTTGTTGATATAAATCAATAAGCTACCGCCAATAAAAGATTTTTTGTTTGTTTTTTGTTGTTACTTTTTGTACTAGTATCCAACAAGCCTGTCCCATCCTGAGGCTTTTCGATCCTGAGGTCTTTTAATTACAGTCTCAAAGGCCTCGTCGGTGTATTGTATGCTTGTAGTTTAACACGCAGACAATATTTGTTTCGGATTTCCTCGAACAACCTCGAACTCTCATTAACTTCCATTATCTCATGCCAGATTTTTTTTTTCCAGAATGACTCTTTATTGTTCTGAGAAGGAACCTTTCTGGCATTTATACCTACATACATTCTGCGCCTAAACTAGTTGCAGACTCATTGAATATGTATGTTGCTGTGGTTTTTGAATTATTTTAAAAAATTATTTTGGTTGTAAGATTCATGTATTCATCTGAAGAAAACGGTTTTTTATAATGATATAATGTACTCATTATCAATTAAAAAATTCATTAGAAACAGCCGTAATAGATTGACACCTGCCCTTCAGTTGTTACTTATTTATTTTTGATTCATCTATCTCAGAACATGACCCTGGCGAGTTCTGAAGTATATTATAGACTGTATATTTAATAAAATGCACATGTCTGAATAGCTCAAGAGCGGATTATATACTCTGTTGGGTTAAATTGACTGCATACATTACCTCAATATCATTCTGCCAGTACTTCTGTACCAAGGCTGGTATTCATATAAAAATTGTTGTGTCTGCATTTTATGCCGACTTAACTAGGTTCCCCAACTTATTCAACTGAATCTTGTTTAAATACATACATGCATATATATACAAGAGTCTACTCGAAGGTGTATTTACAGTATATTCCATTCGTTCCGAACAGTCGTAACGAGGATAGATTTTTAGCTATGCCTTAGAGCTAGACAGACCAAGGGGAATAACTCTTTAAGTTTATTATACCAGAGAGACATTGTGGTGGCTCGGCATACACGTAATAGCAGTTAAATTCCTATTAAATCACACCCATTCTGAATTAAGGGGTAGAGATAATAAATACACAATATCAAAAGATATAATGGTCATAAACAGACCACTGTTCAACATAGATCAGATCGTTCAAAGCTGACGTGAAGCTAAACAACTCGTGTTTTACGGTATCTCAAATGTTGTCAATATGTCCGTCAGTCAGCCTCGTCTCTCTTACGTTTATTTCTGTCTGTATTTATATATGTCTGTCCTTTTGCCTCTATCCAGACAACAAAGGAGTTTCATGTGGTTGCTAACATGCTAGAAATAGTAGCCAAATCTCTTTCAAATATAGTTGTGACAGTTGCAGTGTTGTAATGTACACATATCAGCCATGTCAAAGCATGCAAATCCTATAAACAGAGATAATCAAACATACATACATACATACATACATACATACATACATACATACACACACACATACATACATACATACATACATACATACATACATACATACATACACACATACACACACACACACACACATACATACATACATACATACATACATACATACATACATACATGCATGCATATATACATGTATACATACATGCGTGTATATATACATGCATACATACGTGCATCCATACGTACATGCATACATACATACATGCATACATGCATGCATGCATACATACATACATACATACATACATACATACATACATACATACATACATACATACATACATACATACATACACTCCTGGAGTAAAGAGAAGGAATTTAACAAAATGCTCTGTGGCTGGAAGAAATCCGAAGAAGTTATTGTTCCTACATTACATCCCCAAGTCATGCAATATTGATGGTGAAACTCTTGCAACTGTGATCCAGAAACTCCAGGAAAGAATAGCACCTGAAAGAGACTTGATTGTTGGATATTGGTACAAGAAGCTAACATTCTAATGACCATATCATATCAATCTGTACCAGCAAGCTTTCATTGGGAACAGTAGCATACCACACTGGTTAGCTCTAGCAGAGACAAAATTGATCCCAAAATACAGAACCACATGGCAAAAAAACTACTGGCCAATTGCATGTCAGAACTAATGTATAAGATATATACAGCATGTTTAGAACCTCTTCCTCCAGAACCATTGTGAAACCAATAACATTATCACAACAAAACAAACAGCTGGAAAGAATGTATCTTACAATGACACCAGTAACAAAACACATGTCACTAAAGAATATTACAGCCGAATTTGGACCTCAGAACTCTCTACACTCAATAAAACAGTGGCTCACAATGTGTTTACAGTGCCGGTACTCATACAAACATTTGGGCTGCTTGACTGGATGCTTGTTGAGATCTGAGCCATTGATGTGAAAACTCAAAAAATACTAACAAGCACACATAATTTCCACATAAACAGTGATGTAAACTGCCTCTACTTAAAATGTATACAAGGCAGTAAAGGCTTAACATCAATCCAAAATGCCTTTGAATGTCACATCATATCTCTTCAGCAATATCTTTTAGCCACCAAGTGCATCTCTTGACCAAATTTGCATATAACATCATAAGATTTGGAAGGCAGCTCCTTGAGCAACACTCTTTGTCTGATAACCTAGAATACATGCGCAAGGAAATTGCATGACTCTACCGCCACATGTTATAAGAGGAAAGGATGAGCCTTTATGAGCAGAAGATTATGCATGGATATGTTAGTAGAAAGCTCCGTGATGATAGAAAAATTGATCATCAAAGCAGTTTTCATGGACCAATAACCGGATTACTACCTCTCACTTTGAAGGATATGCATTTGCAATCCAGGAACAGGAAATATCAACCAAGTGCCTGATGCACAAAAGGAATAGAGATGCAGGAAAAGCTGTAAAATGTGACAATTAATGCAGACTTTGTGGAGTTCACAATGAAAATCATAAGTAGTTGTCCAAAAATGTCATCATCGTATTATCTACTGATGAGACACGACGTTGCAGCTAGGACACTCTATAATGAAATCCATCAGAAGGATAATCTTGAGGACAAAGAAATAAGAAACCACAGTGTGGTAGAAGCCATAGCCACTCATAATAAAAAGGAATACTGGTAGAATGTACCAGGGAAGACCTCAATAAGCACAACAGACCTGATATAATGATTTGAGATAGGGAAGAGAAACTGTGCACAGTTGTGGAAATTCGAAAAATTAAACTACATTAAACTTACAAATTACAATTTTCTCAAGAAAGCCAAGAGAAAAAGATGTTTTATTTTGACACATTCTACCAGTATACGAAGTTTAAAAGTGTTTAGTTAACTAGAAATTGTGTTGAAAACTGCCGTTCAAAAGGAAAAGATCCCTATATTGGAACATGAGTTAGTTTGATATTTTATATATCCATCTGTAAGGTATTATTCAAAATATAAGCAATGAACAAAGCATAGCTAATGATTCCTTATTTCACTAGATAAGTAAGGAAAAACTGCTGGAAGATTTAGTATTATAGTCTCTACATAAAGAAGTGATCTGACAGAATCGTTAGCACATTGGACAAACTGCTTAGAGGCATTTCTCTTTGACTCTTATTATTCTAAGTTCAAATTCTGACAAAGTTGACTTGACCTGCTTTCGAAAGCAGCCTCACTGTTCCGAAAAATATCAAGTAATTTTTAGGTCAACATTGTATGGTGTTCAACAGTTTTTTGTCCCTTTCGAAAAAATGGATGATAATTTCTATTCAACGTTTGTAAGTTTAGGAAAAATCGGTTATTGTAGAATCAAGAAAGCCGTAAACTACCATTTAATATAGAGATTGAAGAGTTATTCCCCTTATATCATTAACGTAATCTTTGATTCATTGCAGGCTATTTTTCTTCACTCTAATATTGATTTTAAATTTTGATATAAGGCCAGCAATTTCGGAATTGGAGATAATTTCATTACATTGACCCCAGTGCCCAACTTAGTACTTATGTCATCGATTCCCGAAAGAATGAAAAGCAAAGTCAACCTCGGCGGAATTTGAATTCAGAACGTAAAGACGGGCGACATGCCACTAACCATTTTGCCGGGTGCAAACGATTCTGCCAGCCCGCCGCCTTATTTTTCACTCTAATACTGCACGAGTTGTTCAATTCTGAAGCTAACTTTGCGATATTACCTACCGTTAAAAATCCTTTTACCAGTTATTCGGTACCCTATCGACATGTTTATTTTAGCAATGACTTATTTGTGGAGTAGGGATGAATAATGTTTAAACTCCATTCAGCTCTTATTCAATTGACCGATCATTAAATATCTTGCACTCATGGTCGTGCAGTTGATATTCTGAACATTTAGAATGACATTAATATGTATTTCCTTTTAAAACATTTTCGAATATGACTTGAGACAGAAGAATCAAGTGACTCTTCAATGGCGGAAACAGTTAGATGTAATATAAAAGATGTAAGCGACAAGCTAACAGGATCGTTCTCATTGCAGGGCAGTGTTTAGTAGCATTTCGTCCGTCCTCACGTTCTGAGTTCAAATTCCGCCGAGCTCGGTTTTGACTTTTATCCTTTCAGGGTCGATAAAATAAGTACAAGTTGAGACTTATCCCCTGCCCCGAAATTGCTGATCTTGTGCTAAAATTTGAAACCGACATAGAAAGCATAAGTACAGAAATTTGGTGAGAGAGCTTTAGGTGGCTAAGATTACAGTACGTGACTGGTACATTTTTGTTGACACTTGAAGAATGATCGAAATATGTTTACTGCGATAGGATTTGAACTCATTATATGAAGAATCGGGTGTTTTATATTATGTGCTAACTCTTTTATATTATGTGCTAACGCCCAAACGTAGAGGAATAAAATTATTTCATTTTTGTTTTTCTTTTTTCACAAGACCAGTAATTTGAAAAGAGGGACATAAAGGCAATAATCTACTGCTTTCAGTAATCTACCCGTGTGTGCGTGTGTGTGTGTGTGTATGTGTGCGTGCGTGTCCACAGCATCGCTTGACAACCGATGCTGGTGTGTTTACGTCCCCGTAACTTTGCGGTTTGACAAAAGAGGCCGAAAGAATAAGTACTAGGCTTACAAAGAATAAGTCCTGGAGTCGATTTGTTCCACTAAAGGCGGGGCTCCAGCATAGTCGCAGTCAAATAAAAAACCAAAGGAATAAAAGAAATATCGATTATATCAGTTGGTACTTATTTTACCGATCCTCAAAAGGATGACAGGCAAAGACGACCTCAGCAGCATTTGAAAACAACCTAAAAGCTAAAGAAATGCCCGGAGTGATATATAATGCGTGTTCCTCCCCCCCCCCATCTATTACTATATCTTGATACTGTTTCTGAGGACATTGAAAATAGTTTTGATATAAAAGTCTTTATCAAAGATTTTCAGAACACACACAAGACGTATAAAATGGTGAGGTAACATTTTGTGTGCTGTGACGGTTTCGTGGGAGCTACTGTTGTTTTGGTGTGGGGTTATTCTTCAACAAGAGGCAATGTGTCACATATGGGACATCAAGATACTAAAATACCATAATTTGTTTGTGAATTACATCTTTAACTCATGGCATTCAAGAGATGAGCCACTGACAGTCATTGATATCTAAAGTATCAGGTGATACTTGAGAGTGTACTTGGCTGTTCCAGTATCTCTGCCTCGCCATCATTCGCTGTAATGCCACAAAGATTTGTGATGTGATACCTCAAAACGCTTGAAAGATTAACTACAGTATTTTCTCTTGTTATATTCTTAGTATATAATTAAAGATGAAAGGAAGGGTCTATAAGAGTTGTGTGAGAGCTGAAATGCTGTATGGGAGTGAGACATGGTGTCTGAGGGTGAGAGAGATGGTAATTTTGAGAAGGACTGAGAGAGCAATGGTGAGAGAAATGTGTGGGGTGAAGCTGTTTGATAAGAGGACTGAGGATTTGATGGGGATGATGGGGTTGGAGGAATCGGTGGAATGGTTGGCAAGGGTGAATTGAGTGAGGTAGTATGGGCATGTGTTGAAGAGGGATGAAGAGCATATTCTGAGGAGGGTGACCGGGTTTGAGGTAAATGGAGCACGAAAGCAAGGTAGACCAAGGAAAAGGTGAAGGAGGAGGAGATTGGGAGGGTTGGTTTGAAAAACGAGGATGCCCAAAACCAGGCAAGATGGTGAGATGGTGTGGAGGCGGTTGCTATGGCATTGAGGTAGATCCGACCACCCCTGTTAGCGGGGACAAAACCCGGATTTAAAACACTGGATGATAATGATGGGAATAATTGAAAGAGTCAAGTATGCATGCTTTTTTTTTTATTATTATTTTGTAATTTATTGTCCATTAAAATGAATTCTCAAGCAGTTTATAATTAATTAATTCTCTAGCAGTTTATAAATAATTAATTATGAATTCTCTAGCAGTATATAATTAATTGTTAAAAATGAAGCATTACATTTGCTCTGATATCTAGCACACTTAACATGTTATTTCTGACCAGAGAGTCTACTACTAATAATAATTATTTGTAACAAAGGCACAGAAAATAAATTTGGAGGTAGGAAACAATCAATTATAATGAATCAATAATAAGTTGACCTCAGAGAGGATTTGAACTCAGAATGTAAAGAGCCTCTACAAATACCACAGGGCATTTTGTCTGATACTCTAATGATTCTGCCAATCCAACACTCTTAGGCTTCTAATAATAATTTCTAACTCAGGCACAAGGCCAGAAATTATATCACTCCTAGTACTTTATTTTATTAATACGCCAAAATAATAAACACTGTGGTGAGAACCCAGCTGAAATTTGAACCATAGTTCATAGCATGATATATTTCCATAAAAGGAAAAGAGACATCATAAAATGTCCTAATGCCAATTGGAATATAGTCTGGCCAATCAACACTGCTGACTTATTTATGACTAAAGTGGCAACTTAAGAGGAAGCAAGCAAGTTTTCCCATCAAACAGATTCTAGAATGTTCTGTGCTGATAGTTACTTAAAGGCAAGCTATTTCAACTTAAAGCTACTTCAAGATTTTCACAAATCAGTTGTTTATCCTATCTGGTAGTCTCTCAACTCACTTATCTTTCTCTCCTATTTACAGACATTCATTAGCTGTGTCAATCAATAAATACTCATTATATGCAATGATTTATATGCCCTGTACCCCTTACACAAAATTAATTAATTTATTGAATGTGCATATGTATTGTACGTTTAATTTGTTGAATGTACAAATAAAGTGGTCATAAATATAATACCTGGAAACTCAAATGAATCATAGAATAGTTATTGTCAACACATGCATATTTGATACAAGAACAGTAAAAGCAGATAGGACTAACAACCACACACATGACTAAGTTGACCAGTCTCTGACCAGGTTACAATTGTACAATGAGAAAATTAAAAAATGAATTTAATAGTTATCGAATTAGTTGCTAAAGTGTCTCTTCATTTTATATTTTTTAAATGGTAAACTGGATGTTCCAAGATGTAACTTCTTCAGTTTCAACAAGCATCTGATATGAGGTCACTTATTAGGCAAAGGGAATTCATTAATATTATTTCACTCATGCACATTAGCAGTAAACATTTGGTGAAGTATGCTTACTTCATTTCTTCCTAGTCATCACAAATGGCCCTCATCTGACACTTTGTACACAAGCATCATAAATTTGCTCTTTACTCAAAGAAAAAACTCTTTATTACCAGCAGAGGTAAAATTCCCTCATAATTTTCCAACCATTTTTCAATCTGGCTACTATGCTTTTAAAGCATAAAACTCCAATAGTAATTAGGTCATCTACCAAACAAAAGCTTTCAAGCACTTCTAAGTAGTGTTCTGGATATTTGATATAATCTATTTGCCATGAGCACTTAGAGTTTAGTATCTTTGTGTGCCTGTTGCATATGAGGTTTACCACCTCTGTTATTCTGCATGCGGTTCTACATCTCATACATTCACATCTACACTGGATATACGACATGTAATTTGTACTCACTCCTTTTCTAC
Source organism: Octopus sinensis (assembly GCF_006345805.1). Taxonomy (NCBI): domain Eukaryota; kingdom Metazoa; phylum Mollusca; class Cephalopoda; order Octopoda; family Octopodidae; genus Octopus; species Octopus sinensis. The sequence continues at coordinate 34,572,921 of NC_043002.1, read as the reverse complement.
TTATCAAGCATAATCATTTCCTTGTTGATGATAAAAGCCTATTTTCTTTCTTTCCTATTTACAACATCTTATATATCTATATACATCATCATCATCATCATCATTATTTAATGTGTGCCTTCCACGCTGGGATGGGATGGACGGTTTGACAGGAGCTGTCCAGGAAGAAGGCTACACCAGGCTTCTGCATCTGTTTTGGCATGGTTTTTACAGCTCAATACCCTTCCTAACACCAACCACTCCATAAAGTGGACTGAGTGCTTTTTGCATGGCACCAGCACAGGTGAGGTCAATTTTGGCATGGTATTTACAGCTGGATGCCCTTCCAAATGCCAACCACTTCACAGTGTGGACTGAATGCTTTTTACGTGTCATCAGCATCAGCAGGGTCACCAAATAACTTGCTAGACAAGGAATTTTTGAGAGGGAAGCAGGCAATGGAGGAGGTGATCTTGTGTCAGATGATGAAAGCTTAGAGTGTGTGAGAGAGAGAGAGAGAGACAGAGTAGCAGAAACAGGTGTCTTGCTATAGAGGAGGTAAATGGTTACTCAGCTAGAGAGAGAGAGAGAGAAAGAGGAAGAGTGAGAGAAAGAGAAAGAGAGAGAGGGAAAGAAAGGTAACAAGATAGAGGACAGAAACAGATGTGCTGCTGTAAAGGGGATACTTGGTTGCCTAGCCAGTGGGAAGAGCAAGGGAGAGAGAGAGAGAGAGTGTGTGTTTGTGTGTGTGTGTGCGTGTGTGAGTATTTATATGATGGAATACAATTACTATTACATGAGGCTAAACGTTCTCAACCAATGGCTTACAGTGAACTGCTTACCCCTGAACTACTGACAGTTCTTTATTTCATAACAATGATTCAGTCAACTTTTAGTCACTTGGGGGTGGTTGGAATCCTTCCACAACAATATATATATATATATATACACACAAACACACACTATATATAAACTATCATCGTCGTTTAACGTCCGTTCTCCATGCTAGCATGGGTTGGACTAACTATATATATATATATATATATATATATATAAAAACAACACACATATATGTGAGCGTGTTTGTGTGATGATTGATGTAGTGTGTCTCAAGTAGTAATATTTAATTGGTATTACTACATTCCACTTGCAAGCAATCCTCTCTGTAGTTAAACTAGGAAGCAACAAAGTGTTGCAGACAGCTTCTCTCTCATCAAGACTTCTGCCAGACCACCACAGCCAAAATCAGTAATTGGGTGCTTACAACTCCAGGCTAATTTGCCAAGTTGATTGCTTTTTTTTTGCTTCATTTTTAGTATTGGGCTTCTGTAATTTTTAGCAGTTTGGTCCATTAGGCTAAGATACAAGTTTCTTCAGTGCAAGGTGGTTGTTCAGAAGCTGTAACTTTTACACTTTGAGGAATTAGGTTGCAAACTGCATTCTTAGTTAGCATGGTCATATTGCTTCAGTGTTAGCAAACATATATTCTAATGGAATAGATTGTCAATTGCAAATGGTATCTATTTAAATGTATAAAAACTTAAAAATTGCTTACGTAAATATATTGTGTATGTGGCCATGTGTTAAGAAGTTTACTTCTGACCCAGTGGTTCCAGGTTCAGTACCACAGTGTGACATCTTGGGCAAATGTCTTCTACTAGAGCCCCAGGTCAACCAAAGTCTTGTGACAAGATTTGGTAGACAGAAACTGAAAGCAACTTGTAGTGCGTATATATATATATATATATAACCACAGATTTACAGTATAAAATGGTGATGGATACATGGAATTCTTTACTAACCTAAACAATATTTTAGCTTAGTGTCCTAACAGGTATTGATGGTGGTGGTGTCAGAAGTCTGAATGGTGTGTATATGGCAGTTGTGATGGCAATGGTGGTGGTACTGGTGATGGTGATGGTTGAAAGCAACAGTGAGAGAAAGAAAGAGTTTAGACAGAAAAAAATTGTACTGACCCCGAATGGGAAGACAAAAGAATGCTGTTTATCATGCAGCTGTGCAATAAGTTCCAAGTCGACAAATTATATCATTGTTTTGATGAAAATTGTTCAAAGCTTGAAAAATATTGGTCAAGTTTAATAAAATTTAATAAGCACTCAATGCATGAAGTGTCATTGTTGGGTCTAAGGCCCAATGAAGAGCGCTCCACAGGAGCTAGCTTAAAAGCCATCCGATAGGGTAGCTTTTAAGCTAGTGTGTGTTACATATATTGTATCATACCTTGGTACTGTGTGGATTGAGATCCTTGTTGACAGGCCCCTGATATTAAATAAAGTGTTAAAACTCACAATATGCAAATTAGTACCCCCAGTTTTCTGTAGCTACTGTAATTGTTGAGTATATAAAGAAATTGGCTGCTTGCTTCTCTAGGATTGGCCAAAGTGATGCAAACATTTTTGATGATATTCTATGATTATGGTTGTTCATAATTTTTTTTCCAATTTACTGAAAAATAGCTAAATAAGCTATGTTTATATATGTACTATATAGGTTATATATATATATGTTTATTTTAATATATATGTAATCGTTACCAAAGTCGCCTTACTGGCACCTGTGCTGGTGGCATGTGTAAAAGGATTCGAGCGAGGTCATTGCCAGTATCGCCTGACTGGCCCCTGCCAGAGCAGCCAACTGGCTTCTGTGCCAGTGGCACGTAAAAGGGCACCATTCGAGCGTGATCGTTACCAAAGTCGCTTTACTGGCACCTGTGCTGGTGGCATGTGTAAAAAGATTCAAGCGAGGTCATTGCCAGTACCGCCTGACTGGCCCCCGTGCCAGTGGCACATAAAAAGCACCCACTACACTTTCGGATGGTTGGTGTTAGGAAGGGCATCCAGCTGTAGAAACTCTGCCAAATCAAGATTGGAGCCTGATGCTAGCTTGGAAAGCGGATGTTAAACGATGATGATGATGATGATGATGATGATGATGATACACACAGACACTCTCTCTCACACATACCTAGAATAAACTTCTGTATAGTTTTGCCAATAAAATTTCACACAAAGGGACAAGTCAATGTGAGGCTATACAGAGGACACTTGCCCACTGCATTCTGCAGTGGGGTGAATCAGAGATTATATGGTTAGAAAGAAAATTGCTTAACTACACAGTCATGCCAGTGCTTCAACAAGCATACAAAATAAGCAACAAACTATTGATGACACTGATTCCAAAATTATGCCAGTGAGAATGTCTCAGAAATGAACTCCATGAGGTGGAGTGGCTGCCGCAGTATCACAGGCCATTCTCTATGGCAACGCTATTGTGGTCATTTGTTCTGGGGATTGTGGCCCATCACTCCCTCCCCTCTATCTTCTGCTTTACCCCCTCGTTTTTTTTCTTTCTTTTTTTCTGTTTTTTTGTATAATTATAACATTTTAAATGTTCTAATTTAAAATGTGAGCTGTTGTATAACTGACTGTAGAAATAAAGCTTTTTTCTGATTAATTACACCAGTTATATTTACGAGGGGCATTCAATAAGTAATGCCCCTGACCCACTTCCCATAGCAGTAGAGCAACGAAACTTGGCACAGTTATTAGTCTTTTTCTACATAGGAACCACCCAGAGTTACGCATTTCTCCCATTGTTTGATGCAGCTCTGGAGACCGTTTTTGTAGAAGACCCCAGCTTGGTCCTCCAACCTGAACGTGACTTCAGAAATCAAGGCTGCATCATCTGGGAAACGCTTTCCTTTCAAAAACAACTTCATGACTGGGAAGAGGTGAAAATCAGAGGGTGCAAGGTCAGGAAAGTAGGAGGATGGGGGAGGAGTTCATAGCCATACGCCTGTGCTTCTGATCTGGCGACAAGCGAGTTGTGGACCGGAGCGTTGTCCTGCAGGAGGAGGATGTCTTTGCTGATCTTGCCCCACCTCTTGATTTTGATAACTTCTCTTAATTTCCTCAAAAGTGAAGCATAATAGGCTCCTGCAATTGTGGTACCCTTTGCCAGGAAATCTGTCATCACTACTCCGTCCTGGTCCCAGAAGACTGTGAGCATGACCTTGCCAGCGGAGGGCTGCACCCTTGCCTTCTTTGGAGGGGGTGAGTCACGGTGCTTCCACTGCATTGACTGGGCTTTGGTCTCTGGATCATCGTGATGGACCCAGGTTTCATCCTGTGTAATCAGTCTTTTGAAAAATTTTGACTCATCTTCTTGGCACATCTCCAAATTCACCCTCGAGCACTCGACGCGTTCTTGCTTCTGGAAAGGCGTGAGCAACCTGGGAATCCATCTGGCAGACACCTTTTGCATATGCAAATGGTCATGAATGATAGTTTCCACAGATCCGGTACTAATCTTGACCTCATGGGCTATTTGGCGAATAATTATGCGTCGATCTTCCAAAATGGCAGCCTCAACTTGACGGACAGATGCGTCATTAATGGCAGAAGGGGCGACCAGATCTGGGAGCTGTTTCCACAGAGTTCCAACCATGTTTGAATTCACGATGCCAGCGTTTTACAAGGTCATATGATGGGGCATCATCACCATAAGTTACTTTCATTTCATTAAAAGTCTCCCGTGGTGTGCGTCCTTTCAAATACAAAAACTGGATCACTGCTCAACACTCAACAGGCTCCATTTCACACTTGACTCGGTTCAAACACCTGTAAATCAGAAACCACAAGTAATTCAGAGCTGTAATTTGCCACTTACTCTATAGAGATATAAATGATTGCACATGCAAAATTTCAGCTAGATCCAACAACTGCAAGTGGGTCAGAGGCATTACTTATTGAACGTCCCTCGTAGATTCAGTTTAGTTACATTAATCTGAATATTCAGGCTCATCTGGTTATGTTATAAGTAAAAAAATGATAAACTTAATATAAGTTTAAACCATCATTAGAATCATCCTCTAAGATGGAAATCTAAATTTCACATCAGAATATACATAAGATATTGAAAGAATGTATTTTTATTAGACATCATATACACATCTTATGGTATGAAGAAATACTTCATTTTATGATTTGTGTATATCTTTGTAACATAAGAATTATAATAATGTTCCATTATTCATTTATTTACCTACAATGTCAAATAAATCAACAGTATCATTTTCCCCTCTGGAAAAGTTAGATAGAATATGAAAATTCTGTAATAACACAGTGTTATTGCACTAGTGTTGTGTGTTTGTTATCACATACTATTGTAGCTTCTTTATTGTATGAACACTTTTAGATCAGGAGGAGAGAGAGCAAATCATTGATAAGGTTGCAAATGACACAGAAAGGTCTTGGGGGGGGGGGGTTATTGTTGGCATAATGTCTATGATACAACCAAATTTGTTTCAAAACATGAGTTTACATCAAAAATTTTGCAAACCAAATACAAAAAAGAAAGACACACATTTAGTGTTATATATATTCTTTTATTCTTTTACTTGCTTCAGCCACTTGACTGCGGCCATGCTGGAGCACCGCCTTTAGTCGAGCAAATCAACCCCAGGACTTATTCTTTGTAAGCCTAGTATTTATTCTATCGGTCTTGTTAGCCGAACCGATATTTTTTTTTTAATGGAATGGCTTTAGACATTGATATAGTTAATTTTCTGTCATATGTTTAGTTGACATACAATTTTGAGAAAATGATTTACCACAGACATCACAGTTATATAGTGTCTCTCCTACATGAATGCATTTGTAAATGGTGAAGTTATCTTTTTTGAGAGAATGATTTATCACAATGATTATGGATTCACTCCAATATGAATAAGTTTTTATTTCCATGAGAATGACATACCACATACATCATAGTAGGAAGATTTCTCTCCTGCAAGAGTAATGTCTACGAGTAGCCAAGGTGCAACTTTCAGAGAATGATTTACAGATCACAGCGACATGTGGTAAATCCTGTATGAAAGTGGTTTTGTGAAATTATTTCCAAGAAATATCACAGTGATATGGTTTCTCGCCTGCTGAATGATTGTAGTTTTAGTTAAGTTACCATTTAAAGAGTACAACAGACCATAAATATCAGTGATATGGTTTTTCTCCTAAATGAATGAGCTTGTGAGTGGCGAAATTACTTTTCTGAGAGAATGATTTATCACAGATACCACAATGATATGGCTTTTCTCCAGTATGAATACGTTTGTGAGTAGTTAGGTTACAACTAACGGAAAATGACTTACCACAAATATCACAGGGATATGGTTTCTCCCCTGTGTGAATGCGTTTGTGTCTAGCTACATGACTTCCATCCGAAAATAATTTACCACATATATCACAATGATATGTTTTTTTTCCATCATGAATGCATTTGTGTTTCTCTAAGTCACTAGTGAAAGTAAAAGTTTTACCACATATATCACAGTGATACGGCTTCTCTCCTATATGAATTTGTTTGTGAATAAGTAAGGTATTTGCATGAGGGAATGACTTACCACAGATATCACACTGATATGGTTTCTCTCCTGTGTGAATGCGTTTGTGAGTATTTAAGGCATTTCTATGAGAGAAGGACCTACCACAGGTGTTACAGTGATGTGGTTTCTCTCCTGTATGAATTCGTTTGTGTGTAGTTAAGTGATAATTTTGAGAGAATGAATTACCACAGATGTCACAGCAATATGGCTTGTCACCCGTATGAATGTGTTTGTGAGTAGTTAAGTCACCACTTCTAGAAAAAGATTTACCACAGATATCACAATAATATGGTTTGTCTCCTGTATGAATATGTTTGTGAACAGTGAGATTACTTTTCTGAGAGAATGATTTATCACAGATATCACAATGATATGGCTTCTCTCCAGTATGAATACGTATATGAGCAGTTAAGTGACTTCCATCAGAAAATGATTTACCACAAATATCACAATGATATGGGTTCTCTCCTGTATGAACGCGTTTGTGTCTGATTAAGTGACTTCCATCCGAAAATAATTTACCACAGATATCACAACGATATGGTTTCTCTCCTGTATGAATTCGCTTGTGTACAGTTAAGTGATAATTTTGAGAGAATGATTTACCACAAATATCACAACGATATGGTTTCTCTCCTGTATGAATGTATTTGTGTTTAGTTAAGTGGCCATTTAAAGAGAAAGATTTGCCACAGATATCACAATGATGTGGTTTCTCTCCAGTATGAATACGTTTGTGTTTAGTTAAGTGACCATTTTCAGAGAATGATTTACTACAAACATCACAATGATATAGTTTCTCTCCAGTATGAATGTGTTTGTGAATATTTAAGGCTTTTCCATGGCAGAATGATTTACCACAGATATTGCAGTGATATGGTTTCTCTCCTGTATGACTGCGTTTGTGAATAATCAAGTCACCACTCTGTGAGAATGATTTACCACAGATATCACATTGATGTGGCTTCTCTCCAGTATGAATGCATTTGTGTCTAGCTATATGCTGTCATTAGAAAATGATTTATTGCAAATATCACAACGATATGGTTTCTCACTTGTATCAATGTGTTTGTGTCTAATTAAGTGACTTCCATTCAAAAATGATTTACCACAGATATCACGGTGATATGGCTTCTCTCCAGTAGTTAGGTTTCTTTTTAGAGACATTTCAGAAATATCACAGTACTATAATGAATGTCCTATCTCTTCAGATGAAAAAAGTTAACCTTTTAAATTTCTCACACAGTTTATTTTCCCAATGGTTTTTTTTCTTTAACCATATCATATGGCTACAGTCTTTTATTTGTGTTATAGTTTATTCCAAACAAATATTTCTTCAGCCATACTTCCATCAATATGATCTTCATCAGTATCTGAAAATGCCTCAAACACCTTTGTAAATATGTCCAAGTTTAATTGGAATGTAAAATCATCTTGTACAGATTCCCAGCAGTGAATTAGAGAAATTATGCTTTTAGTCTCATTTCAGAGGAAATATTTTACTGTAATCTTAACAGTTATTATAAACAGACCTTTTATCAGCTGCATGTAGTTTCTTCCATTAGTCTTCAAAATATGATAACTAATGACAGTGTACCTAAGGTTAAAAATTCTTTAAATCTGATGTCATCTGATGTTCTGAAATAATAAAGAAACAGTATAAGATATAAGTGAGTAGTTAAAAATGTAGATTTAACAAAACATTTACATTAGCATACAACTAAACTGTTTCATGACTTAAAGGTCAAAATATCTTCTGTAGAATCACATCTATTGGAAGAATAATTCATTTAGCATGGAAAATATTATCATATTTATCAACTATATTATATTAATATGGCACATAAAAAGCACCATCCGATCGTGGCCGTTGCCAGCCTCGCCAGGCCCCCGTGCCGGTAGCATGTAAAAGGCACCATCCAACCGTGGCTGTTTGCCAGCCCCGTCTGGCACCTGTGCCGGTGGCACGTAAAAAGCACCCACTACACTCACGGAGTGGTTGGCGTTAGGAAGGGCATCCAGCCGTAGAAACATTGCCAGATCAGACTGGGCCTGGTGCAGCCACCTGGCTTCCCAGACCCCAGTCGAACCGTCCAACTCATGCTAGCATGGAAAGCGGATGCTAAATGATGATGATGATATTTTCCTATATTCACTTGATGAGGGGAGCCAGACTTATTGTAGTATCTTCATGTGACTGGTTACTGGTTACATACTCATGTCTTTTTGCACATTTCATCTGCAAATTATGATTATGATTATTACATAACACTGGGCATCCTGAAACAGCTGGTGAGTTAAGAAATTACATATTTTCTTCATCATCATCATCATCATCATCGTTTAACGTCCGCTGATGGCACGTTTTCTTCATATTTTATATTGTATTTTGTGGGGAACAAAGTAACAAAGACAGATCTAAAGCTGTTGTTTCTAATAGTAAAGGACTGAGTTACTGTATGGAAGGAGGATTGGCAAAATGAATATTAAAATTATCTTATATAAAGGCATGTATCACTAGGCATATGTATTCATGTGTGTGCACATATGCATGCATGTATATATATATATTTGCGTATTATCAAATTTACATCACTGACTTATTTGATGGCCTCTCAATCCTCCAACACTTGTATCCTTACTCACTGCCTTTGTTGCTCATTCCTCTATCTCACAAGCCTATCACTCATCTGTATATTGCCCACACCACTGTTACCCAGATCCCTTTTGTCCATGACTTTATCTTTCTTGCTTCCTGAGCGTAAGTCCCTATAAGTCATTTCTTGATCTCACTGTACTAAGTTGTTGTGACCTAAAGTAGCAGTGGATCTCTCTTCCTTTCATCATACATTGCATTCTTTCACCCATACCTCAATCCCTCATTTCTTAATTCTTTGTCTTCTTGGGTCTCACTGAATTTTGCCTTCGGTGTAACTGAGAGTGGCTCACATTGCTTCCAGGGTAACTAAGGATGCCACTGCACCTAGTCTGACTCTCCATCACAGACACTCCTTTGTGCAGTTAACTGGTACAAGACCCATATACTTTCCATTCTCCTTGCCACCACTCTCATCACTCAACCCCTTCAACCTATCTTGAAGGCCTATGTGTAGATGACTACACTGAATCTTGATTGCCCAGTACCCTCTAACTTCACCCTCCCCTCCTGTCATCATGCCTGTCATCACCCTATTTCACTCTGTCAGCTATCATACTCTCTTTTTCTTCCACACATCTAGTCTTTGTCATCGCTTTGTCTCCTTGATTACATAAACTTCTGTCATCTCTCTACCATCTATGTTAAGATGCCTGAATATATGTCTCTATTTCAGAATACTGTGTACTCTTACCATTCCTTTCCCTATTACACATTCCTCTCATCACTATCATTCTCGTCTCTATTACTCATGCTTCTCACTCTGTAAAGAGGCAGGCAAATGAGCAGAGATATGTGGTTGTAAGGACCCTTTAGTCATGTCAAGGACACAGTTACCTCTCTATTGCTGATGTGACAAAAAACTCAACCAGTACACTCTGTTAAGTGTGAGGTTGTGTCTTACCATGAACACAATATTTCTCTAGTACTAGTGTCATCAAACAAGAACTCAGTTCACTTGGTAAAGTGGTTGATATTAACCCTTTTGTTACCAAGCCAGCTGAAACTGGCTCTGGCTCTTTAGTATAAATGTCTTGTTTTCATAAGTTTTGAATTCAAATCTTCCACTAAATCTTAGACACAATTTATGTTCCTAACACTAGCTTAATGATAACGATGTTATTTTACTAAATTCTTTGTTATATTTAAAATAATTGGAAGAAACACAGAGCATCTCAAAATAAATACAGTAACGAAAGGGTTAAGAAGGAGAGTGGTGGAAACCAAGCAAGATGGTGTCCCCACAACTCATTTAGAGGAGCAGTACCCCTAAAGACATATTGAACTCAAACATGAAAACCCATCTAATATGTCAGCATAGAAAATGGGTAAAAAAGCGATGATAAAAATTAATGGATGCTCACTATTTTTGTCCCCACCCCACCCCCCACTGTATGTGACTATTTCAATAACAGGTGGATTATTGTTACAAAAGTCAGAACCTTCATTAGATTTCTACAGAGTCTATTCTGCTATGAAATCTACATAGATTTCACCATACATACTGAAGTAGAATCAGAGAATCACTAATTAATCAATAAACAAAATATTAATTTATCTATTAGTCAAGCACAGAGTAAGCCAGCATTAAGACTTCATTAATAAAATACATCCTTCATAATATTTGCCAATGTAGTGATGACTCACCACATATTTCTTAAGACATACAATTGCATTAGCTTCTTTTCCATTATAAAATACAAAACCTTATATCAAACATCATGATGAGTGATACAATAAGAATCTGTAAAATCTAGTTCTATAGAAATTGTAGTGGGGTTTCACAAAAAAAAAAACAAAAGACAAAGACAGGTGATGTAGACAACAAACAGATGTATTAGTATAACGCTCGGGAAGTGAAAAAGTCTTTAACATTTCGAGCCTACGCTCTTCCACAGAAAGGAACACAGAAAGAAACAAGGAGAGAAAATAAAGAATGTGTAGTGGCTAGTGATCTATCATGGCAAAGGCCTGGACAGAAAGGTCCCACAGGAGAGCTAGGGAGAAGGGAAGATAATAAAGTGGTGGTGATCTCAAAATGAAGGTGTGTGTGCGTGTGTATAAGAGAGTTTGTATGTGTGTGTGGAAGAGGGCTGGTGATCTTGATGTGTGTATGTGTAGGTGTGAAAATGTGGGTCTGGGAAGTGGTCAGTGCTGATGTGTGCATTGCAGTATGTTGTGTAGTATGGGTGTGTAAGGTGTAGTGGTGTGTGGTGTGGTGTGATGGTGTTGGGAGGTGGGGGAGGCAGGAGTGAAGAAGAATTTATTTATAACTATATCTTTTATTTTTGAGATGATGGAAGTGATGTTGATATTACAGTAAGATAAAAGGTGGCAAGCAGGCAGAATTGTTAGCCTGCTGAGTAAAATTCTTAGCAGTAATTTATCCATCTTCATATTCCGAGATGAAATTCTGCCCAGGTCAACTTGCCTTTTATCCTTTTGGGGGTCGATAAAATAAGTACCAGTTGAACACTGGGGTCAATGTAATCGACTTAACCCCTCTCCTGAAATTTCTGGCCTGCTAAAATTTGAAATCAATATTGCAGTATGATCAAAGAGATTGGTAAGATAAGATAAACCGACTTTCTCAGAATAAGAAACACTATGTATTCCGAGATGAAACTGAAATCACTATAAAGTGGTAAAGACCAAAATGTATGTGTCCTGTACAAGCCAGAAGAAGCTACAATAATATTGACCTTCCCTCAATAATATTGATCTGCATATTTACTTCCACTTAGCGTTTTAATGAATCAACAACGTACCTATTGATTTTGCTTTCCGTGTCATTTCTTAATTATTCAGTATCTAAACAATGATATTTAATATCTAAATGTTCCTAATTACTTAGTGATCCATTAATTACTACTTCAGCACATACAGTGAAGGCAAAATATCTAATCCTGGTTATATATAGTATTTTAATAAGATATGTTATCACAAATTTACTTAAAGATAAACAAATTGGAAAGAAAGTCATTGGATAGTAGAAAGAGAGAGAGAGATGAAATTAGAAGAATAAGGAAGAGAAACTTTCCGTTGATATATTATTAAGACTATCTTCATATTGGTTACAAATTTTGACACAAGGCCAGCAATTTTGGGGTAGAGGTAAGTCAAATACATCAACCCTAGTGCTTAACTGGCACTTATTTTATCAACTCTGAAAGGATGAAAGGCAAAGTTGACCTTGGCATAATTTGAACTCAGAACGTAAGGATGGATGAAATGCCACTAAACATTTTGCCCAGTGTGCAAATGATTCTGCCAGAGAACATTGCCATCATTCTTCTTGCATCTAAAGAAGTAAATTACCAGTATTTGTGTCATTACATGCATAAACTATTAACTGTGTTTCTGATATCTGTAATTTATTACTGGGATACTTAGACCAGCATCACCAGAGAAGTTGCAAAGTTAAATACTATTGGGTCATCCCATAATTAATGCGATTTTTTCAATTGCATGAACTAAGTCAGATGCAGATGGGATAAACTACCTGTATCAACTTGCTATAAAAGCAGGCATTAATTTTACTTTATTCTTAGTGCAAGTTTTGAAGAAAGCAGTTCGATTTTAACAGTTGTTCTTTCAAAGTTATAATGGAAGTGACAAAGGAGCATATTCGGCATATTTTTATTTATGAGTTCATTAAAGGCAACAACGTAATGGTAAGTGCGGGGAATATTAATGCAATATATGGGGATCAGACAATAAATGTAAGCCAGTGTCAACAGTGGTTCCAGAAATTCCAAGCCAGAAACTACAGTTTAGAAGACAAGCTTCATCTTGGAAGATCTGTAGAGCTCAATGAGGATGACATGCAAACCCTGGTGGAACAAAATTCCATCATAACTGTTGAAGAACTAGCAGAGAAGCTTAGGTTTGGTCATTCAATCATTCACCAACACCTGTGTGTTAACAGAAAAGTCAGCAAAATGGGTCAATAGGTTCCCCACAAACTTTCCTAGTCTAATCATGCACAGAGAGTGAATGTGTGCTCTTCTTTGCTGTCATGTCTCACAAATGAAGCTTTTTCAGACTGAATAGTGACTGGTGACGAGAAATGGGTTCTCTATAAAAATGTCAAGTACTGAAGACAGTCGGTAGGGAAAAGAGTAACACTGACACACCAGGCTAAAGAAAGTCTTCACCCATGTAAAGTGCTGTTATTTGTTTGGTGGGATATGAAAAGGTTTAGTCCAATTTGAACTTTTAAACCCAAACTAAATGATAACAAAGGAGATCTACTGCCAGCAGCTTGAGTGGCTTAAGTTAGCACTAGAAGAAAAACAACTATCTTTAGTTTCAAGACAAAAGGTATTCTTCCATCAGAATAATGCTCGGTCACTTACAGCAAGGATGACATTCCAAAGGCTGGGGCAGTTTGAATGGGAAACAATACCCCACCTACCATATTCACTGGACATTACCCTATCTGATTATCATTTATTTGGCAATCATCAAAATCATTTGGATGGAAAAAATATGAATTCTGTAGACGAGGTCAGAACAGTACTGGAGGAGTATTTTTTGTCACGGACAAGTGAATTTTGGAAGAGGGGCTTTGTGAGTCAACCAGATAGATGGAAGAGCATTGTAGAAAATGGAAGAGCGTATATTTTAGATTAAAAAAGAACTTTGTTTATCTTAATTTTGAAAAATGAAAGAAGTATTAAAAAACCACATGTATGGGATGACCCAATATTTCCTAGTATGTGTGTGTGTCAACATTAAATTATGAAGCGTAGATGCCAGCCTCGTCTGGCACCTGTGCAGGTGGTACGTAAAAAGCACCCACTACACTCACGGAGTGGTTGGCATTAGGAAGGGTATCCAGCTGTAGAAACACTGCCAGATCAGGCTGGGCCTGGTGCAGCCTTCTGGCTTCCCAGACCCCAGTTGAACCATCCAACCCATGATAGCATGGAAAGCGGATGCTAAATGATGATGATGATGAGATAGCAGAATTGCTGTTAAGTTGGATCTCTTCACATCCTAAGTTCAAATGCCATGCAAGTGGAATTCACTTTCCATACTTTTCAGTCTGACAAAATAACAGTCAAATGTTACGATAGATTTAATCGATCCTGAATTTCCCTAATACGTATGCCATGAAGTCAATGTTAAAAATTAATATTTAATAACTGAAGATGACGGTTAGAAGCATGAGTTGGGAGAAATACTAGAGTTCTGGATTCATTTCCTGCATTTAGTTTTGTCCATTTACTTCTTGAGTTTGATTTTAGCTAGGGTCTACTATCATTCAGCTGAGGTTAATAAAGTAGCAGCAATGGAATTGCTACAAATGCCCACTCCCTGTTTCTACAAATAGTTGCTCCTCCTGTTACTGAACTGAAAATATAAATCATGTCCATTGATCCTGACCAACAATAAACTGAACTGTCATTAGAAAATGACTGCCAGTATAGCTTTTATAAAATCCAATTTACTAGAGAGCAACTATTTTATGTTACTCGCCAATGACTTCTAACAGTGTCATTACCCTCAACATCAGCAACTTGGAATAAATCTCCTGTCAAAACTGCCTGCCTATGGGCTCTGTCTATCATATCTCAGATTGGTGGCTTTCGATCAGATCATACAACTGCAACATACACTTGATGGAGCTCTTACACTTTGTTAGCCAGGGTTTGGTCCTCTTCCCTACACACTTTCCCCATACATTATTGACCCTACTTGCAGTCACCTTCAACAATGCCCACACTCATGTATGATATGACATTCCATTCCACCCAAACCTTCTGCACACAAATGCCATCCACATACAAGTGAGACACCTCACACTAAATCTGCAATGACCTAGTGAACAGAGATCTCAAAATATTCTCTAAGTTCAAGCCCATCTTATCTTCTTCTGCAGTAAAAATCCCCACAATCACTGCACATACCAAGAAAACACAACCACACTACACACCTGTTTCAACAATAGTAGTATGCAACCAGGGCCCTTGTGATCACTCCAAATGATGTCCACAATCATACAGGATCTTTCCATGTAAACATACACCCTTTACATAGCAATGACTGTATTTTAAGGAATGGTTTTTTTTCTCTTCAGAGTTAGAAGATACTTCTTCCTCCACCAAATACTAACCCTCTATAAAGCCCAGCTGACTATTTCAGTAGATACTCCTATATCTGAGATGATTAATGTTGGTGCATCCTAGCCCACATATCCACCAAAACGAATTTAAATAGAAGAAAAAAATTACTTGACAGATTAGCATGAAGTCACAAACATGTTTCAGCCTTTGGTCCAGAGATGTGCTGTTTCCCCCATCTGCTTTTTATCTTGCTATTTGAAAGACCACATTAAAAACTTGCTACTCCAAAGACCACTTCCGAACTGGCTAGTTCAGTCAAGTACTTTTTACTCACGATTGTCTTCTCTCATCACCCACACTGTAGCCAATCCTCATAGATCCCACACCAATCATGACACCCAGCACTTGCTCCCTAGTACACAAGATCTCATTAACTCGCTCCCAGTACATGTCTTTCCTGCAGTCATGAACTTGAAATATTTTAGGTAGAATATTAACAGCATCAACTTCACTTGTTTCACAAGACATGTAAAGGTCATAGGCCCAGCTCCTTCTAGACCAAAGATTTTTTAAAATGCTAATATTTATTTCACCCTAACATGGTGATTAAAAAGACTGTATATTATTTGCATTTTCTGTAAGCAGAATACTTAAGACTTAGCTGGCAAGTAAAACTATGTTGCGATATGAATTTATATATATAACAAAATAAAATATGAAGGTGGACATTTTTTTTGATGTTATTTGTTTTCCATTGCACTTGTTTCGGTTGCCAATGGGAATTAAAAGTATTGACATGTTAGATAGACATGTAAGGAACTTCTTATTTGAAAATCTTCAATGTCTGTCTACCATGTAAAACTGTAATTCCTTTTGGCAGGCGAAGCATGTGTAGTGAAGAGTGAATAACACCAAAGAGATTGTCCACTTTCCTGTTTTATTATACAACAACTCTGCAAATAATATTTCCATAATTCTCAATTTTAATGTATTTCGACTGACATACAGCAGCAACTGTGACCACATATTGCATTGTAATAAGGGAATAAGCAGAAGTGTTTCAAGAGGAAACAGCTGGGATTTACCCTGGTTGGCGTTAGGAAGGGCATCCAGTTGTAGAAACTCTGCCAGATCAAGATTGGAGCCTGGTGCAGCCATCTGGTTCGCCAGCCCTCAGTCAAAATCGTCCAACCCATGCTAGCATGTAAAGCGAACATTAAACGATGATGATGATGATGATGATGGTGCCGGTGGCACGTAAAAAATACCAATCCGATCGTGGCCGTTGCCAGCCTTGCTTGGCACCTGTGTCGGTGGCACGTAAAACGCACCCACTACACTCTCGGAGTGGTTGACGTTAGGAAGGGCATCCAGCTGTAGAAACACTGCCAGATCAGACTAGAGCCTGGTGCAGCCTTCTGTCCAACCCATGCTAGCATGGAGAACGGACATTAAACGATGATGATGGTTAAATAATAAATTCCAAATCTTTTGTTTGGTTTTCTTTTTAAATCATACCTACACAATCTTTCTGTATACACCTCAATGAAATATACATACAATCTTATGCAAATAACATCACTGTTACCTATGTTCCTATTACCCAAACTTAACTACAAAACCCTTTTGTCCACATTTCTTTGTGTGGCATCTTCAGTTGTATCTTTCTTGGTTGTTCCCTTCCTCTACTTCCTTCCACATTCATTTCTATCATAGAGCACTATGGTTTTCATGTAGTTCATTGCAGTGAAATAAAATTGTGATGGCTATCATATAACTAGCAACATACAGATAAATTGCTATGGTTATCATATAACATTTTTTCACAAGCAGAAACTGCTGCCATTAAATGTTCTGTTTAAACTGTTGTAGATTAATGCCTGCAGGAAGGATATGAACAGGGAAAAGAATCCAGAGGGTTGATGTTCTGGGAAAGAAGTATTGGGTGTAGTGATTGGGTGCAGAGAAAGGAATAGTTAAGTGCACAAGGGGTGGCGAGATGAGTGGGAAAGGAGTACCTTAGTGGTCAGGGTACGAAAGCAGCCAAATCTAAGGAAAGAAGGCCATTATTATAGCAATAGAAAAGGCAGAGAGAGGAGTAGCACACTTGTGAGGCCAGATGCTGGAAAGTGTCTGTTAGTGATGGGGTGGTCTGTCTCCTGATGTAATCCAGGATGTCAGCGTGCATAACAGCAACACCATCTCAGATGTTATCAGCAATGAGATAAACCACTACATTTATCATATGGTTATCAGCAGTGCAATAAACCATTAACAAAAATAATCCATCTTTGTAGTCAATAGCAACCATAAAGTCCATCATAGATTTTAGATGTGTTTCAATAGAGATACCTGTAATAACGTTCAAATCATTAACATTTGATCAACAACATTAACATGAATTTTGAAGTGATTTGAAGCTGTGTAGCTTGAGAAAGATATGATGATTAAGGTGAGTCATTTTGAGATATCATAGCATTTGGGTTTTCTAGCAGCACACAGGAGTGAGTTAATCAGTACCATGAGAAAATATGTGAAATCATTGATATATTTGCCTGAAATAACATCATACTGTTGTGTCTGGGGAGAGTCATTTTCTTTTTGTGCCTTATGATTTAACACGCTCACCGGTAAAATTTCCACTTATTTCTTAATATAAAAAAATAAATAAATAAAAATAAGAAATAAGTGGAAATTTTACCGGTGAGTGTGTTAAATCATAAGGCACAAAAAGAAAATTACTCTCCCCAGATACAACAGAATATGTTTCAACACACGAACTCATATAAAGAATCTTGCAAACCAAATCCCAAAACGAAACATCATACTGATAAATCTTAATACCAAAAACTCCTTAAAACAATAGAGTCTTTTTATCTTTTGCTTGTTTCAATCAATGGACCTGCAGTCCATGCTGGTGATATGCTGAGGCATCACCTTGAAATTTAGTTCAACAAATCAACCTATATTTTTTAAAACCTGGTACTGATTCTATCTGTTTTTCTTTTCTTTTTTTTTTTTTTGCTAAATTGCTAAGTTATAGGGGTGTAAACAAACCAACACCAGATATCAAATGGTGAAGATAAATACAAAGATACACACATGTATATGATGGGCTTCTTCTAGTTTCTGTCTACAAGACATTGGTCAACTTGGAGCTATAATAGAAGATGCGTGCTCAAAGTGCTGCACAATGGGACTGAACTCAGAACCATGGGGTCGGAAAGTAAACTTCTTACCACACAGCCAAGATTGTCATCATCATCGTTTAGCATCCGCTTTCCATGCAGGCATGGGTTGGACAGTTCAACTGGGGTCTGGGAAGCCAGAAGGCTGCACCAGGCCCAGTCTGATCTGGCAATGTTTTTACGGCTGGATGCCCTTCCTAATGCCAACCATTCCATGAGTGTAGTGGGTGCTTTTTACGTGCCAGTCGAGGCTGGCAAACGACCATGATCAGATGGTGCTTTTTACGTGCCACTGGCACGGAAGCCAGTCGGGGCGGTGCTGGCAACGGCCATGTTTGGATGATTCTCTTATGTGCCACCGGCACTGGTATCACAGCTATAATTTCCATTGATGTTGATCGATTTTGATTTTGATTTTATCAAAGCAAACTTCTTGGGAGGCGGTGGAGTAATGGCTACATTTGTAAAAAAAATGTCCGTAGACTTGCGAGAGTGATATGGTTTATGTTGTAGGCTAGTGTCTGAGAAAAATGTAGAGGTGGAGAATATTTCAAGAGATGAAGATTTATGAGGAAGTATTAGGCCTGGAAGCTGTGATGCACAAGGCAAGACAGTTCTGTAGAAAACTATGTTGAAGCTATTTTAGCAGCAATAGAAGATGTATCGAGAAGAGACCATATGTCTTTAAGGCAGTGGCTGTAATATGTTGGTGAATAGATCCTTGCCTGATGACCTTTTGTTCTAATGAGATGTACATGTGTACCAACAACAACAGCATCCTAGATACAAGAATCACCTCTTCAGTGTCACTGCAGCTATTCGACCTTATTGGGAGGAAGTAATTGGGATTAAATTATTTTTGTCTCCAAAAAGGAATGTGTCTTAGAGATGGGGTTTTGGCATAATGTTGTATGTGTGAGCAATTACAATAAAAGATTATTAGAGATTGTTAGACCTAACATTTGTAGCATGTTTAAAGGGTTTAGTTGTGTATTGCTCATGCAGAGAAAAAGTGAGGTACAACAGTGTTACCTCAATATATAAAAAAAAATGTGTATTTGTATTGTTGCTAGGGATGTGAGGTTTCCACTGAAAGAAGTTTTTTGCAGCCTCCGTTAATTTCAACAGTGTGAACCTGACATGAAGCGTATAGACTGCATATGAAGTACACCTGTGTGCAGAAAGGTAAAGGATAATGGAGGTCGATATCTCATGTGTGTACAAATATGAGTGTGTGGTTAGAAGTGACAGCCAAAAGGTTGTTGGGGTACAGAAAGAAGACTGGGAGATGACATTAAACTTGGGGTTCAGAAAAGTTGAGAGAATGTAAGTTGGAGAGAAATCTGTCAGTGGAGGCTGTAATCTGACAAGTTTTCTAATCTGAAAAAGAAAAGCTGATAAAGCCCTTAAGTGAATAGCTTAGCTAAAAATTTGTCATTGTAGAAATGAACAGACCACTGAGCAGTGATATAGGGAAGCAAGTATATAATTGATCTGGTTCTACAAAAGCCATACTGGTGATAACAGAGAGAGAAAGAGAGAGGGTGTGAGAGAGAGAGAGTGAGTGAGTGAAGATGATGAAGAAATTGATTGTTAATGGAAAGCAATAGGGCTGTGGAA
Organism: Octopus sinensis; assembly: GCF_006345805.1. NCBI lineage: Eukaryota > Metazoa > Mollusca > Cephalopoda > Octopoda > Octopodidae > Octopus > Octopus sinensis. Next base: position 34,553,004 of record NC_043002.1, on the reverse strand, counting down.
GTTGGCAGGGTCAAGGAGCTTGCTTTTCTTTAAAAAGAGATACACTCTAAGATGTCCTCTAAAACCTGAAATAGATTTCGGTACTCAAATACTCAAGTATTTTATAAGAATAGAGACTGATACCGAAGCACAATTTAAGGATTATTGGAGAGACTTTATTTAGTTGATTTTGCATTTAGCAATTGTGCGTATGGAAGGGGTATGTGTGTGTGTGTGAGCATGTGTGTAGGATAGAGTAGCTGTTTTAGAGGAGTTGTGTTGATTCTGTGTAATGTAGGACTAGAAATAAAGTGAGCAGAAAACATGGAGGTATGCTTTATGAGAGTGTTGATAATTAAGTCATTTTGGTTGTGAAGTAGTGGGTAGGCAGTGTTTCCCACTTGGGACAATGGGGATGTTTAGATTGCATGAGGGAATGGAAGGGACATACCTAGGGAGATGATTTCAGTCATCCATTGTTTGAGTTATGTCATGAAGCACATTTGCTACTAGGGCTAATTAGTACAGAACTGGTGCAACTTAGATTAATTGCCTGACATGAGGTAGAACAGTCGTAGGGTATCAGGATGTGTTGGCATGGAAACATAATCTACTGGGGTGCAAAAGGGTTATGTATGGGTAAAGTACACATGTCATTGTAAAATAGTGTTATATATATATATATATATATATATATATATATATATATATATATATATATATACACACACACACACACATCTTGGCATCACTTCACTGATGAACATTAGGAAGGCTGTTGTCCATATTGTCTACACGCTCATTCGGGGCTGATAAGGCCCGATGGGAAATTGACATATCCAATTGCAGTGATGACAGGGTTATGGTTGTTCAAGGTCTGATGACGTTGCTATATTATTTTTGGGGCAGCCAGCTTCTTTTCACACATCCCTACCTGATCCTATTTTTATATCTTTCACAAAGAAAATATCCGACTGCTGTTTGACATGGAGACCATTGAAATAACGTACCTTACTTCAAAATATATATTGTTTAGCGCCAAGAATGATATCTAGCCATAGAATTCCATCTTAAGAAGTTTTGTCTAACCCATGCCAACATAGAAAAGAAGAAAGTAAAAATGAGTGATGATTATGTATCCGAATCAAATGGATATGACATAAGTAATGCAGGAGAAAAATTAGCATGCCAGACAAAATGCTTAGTGGCATTTTGGCCATTTTACACTCTGGGTTCAAATTCTGCTGAGGTACACTCAGCCTTTCATCCTTTCAAGGTTGATAAAATAATGATCAATGGGGTTGATGTAATCAACTTACCCACTTCCCTGAAATTGCTGGACTTGTACCTAAATTTGAAAACACATGATTGTTGTATCTCAGAAGGATCATCTTGCCAATAATTGATACACACACTGGTTCTATTTCACTTCTTTACTATTTATTTTTCCGTTGATTAACTTACTTAACCCATTAACTAGCTTCAGGACAGGCAGACAAACCTAGAACAGAAACTGCGTCATTGATGAGGTGGGTTGCAGATGGTAACCAAATGACTTTGACAGAACTGATTGTTTGATTAACTGAACCATTAATCAAGCAATCAATTAGTTAATTAATTAAACAGCACCAAGCTGACCAAGACTGTATATTTACCTTCAGCATTACAGAGGCTATATGTTTCCAGCTCGCATGTCTCATTCATCAATACTGCCAAACGCAATAGCAGATGCGCAAAAACCAATGGTAACCAGTTATGTGCCATAACCAGGAATATACCATTTGGCACTACATAAGTGCAGTCATGGCTTGCTTCCCAACCACATGGTTCCATGTTCAATCTCACTGCGTGGCACCTTGGGCAAATCTCTTTTTCTATAGCCTTGGGCTGACCAAAGCCTTTTGAGTAGATTTGGTCAAAGGAAACTGAAAGAAACCTGTTGTATACATGTGTGTGTTTGTGTGCTTCTCCCCCACTGCCATCACCACTTGACAAGTGATGGAGGTGTGTTTATGTCCCTGTAACTTAGCGGTTTGGAAAAAGAGAACTATAGGATAAGTACTAGGCATGGAAAAGAATAAGCTCTGGGTTTGATTTCTTTGATTAAAAAACCCCTTAAGGTGGTGCTCCAGCATGGCCGGTCAAATGTCTGAAACAAGTAAAAGAATATATATATATGTATAAGGGTGAAAAGGAACACACGAGTTGATATATATGAAAAAACAAGTAAAAAATAGAAAATGCTAAAATAATTTTATAGTGAACATTTCAGTACCGGTTTCGGTCATTTTGAGACCTTTTCAACTGTAACGATTAAATAATTAAATTTAGAAAAATTAGAAGAAAAGTTTTTTTTAAACTATATATATATATATATATATATATATATATATATATATATATATATATATATATACACACATACATACATTTATATATATATATATATATATATCCAGCCTCGTCTGGCCCCTGTACAGGTGGCATGTAAAAAGCACCCACTACACTCTCGGAGTGGTTGGCGTTAGGAAGGGCATCCAGCTGTAGAAACACTGCCAGATCAGACTGGGCTTGGTGCAGCCTTCTGGCTTCCCAGACCCCAGTTGAACCGTCCAACCCATGCTAGCATGGAAAGCGGACGTTAAACGATGATGATGATGATGATGATCTAAAGAACAATTCCAGATGAAGCAAGAACAGTTGATTCCAAATTAATCTCACTACACATCAAATACATTGATATACTTTTATTCTCATCATCATCATCATCAGATAGTTGTGTGAAAAAGTGCCACACCCTAGCAGTTGAGGGAACCTGTGGAAGAGGCAGACCCAGGAAAACCTGGGACGAGGTGGTGAAGCACGACCTTCGAACTTTAGGTCTCACTGAGGAAATGACTAGAGACCGAGTCCTCTGGAAGTGTGCTGTGCGCGAGAAGACCCGGCAGGACAAGTGAGTCCATAACCCGTGGCCTTCTACATGGGATGGAGCCAGCCTACGTATGCATACCTTCCCTTCTTGGGACACAAAACTCTACTTGTGAAGACCTGTTGAGGCAAGTGAGGATCAGAATCGAAATCGATCAATGGAAATTGCAGATGTGTTACCAGTGCCGGTGGCATGTCGAAACTCTACTTGTGAAGACCCGTTGAGGCAAGTGAGGATCAGAATCGAAATCGATCAATGGAAATTGCAAATGTGTTACCAGTGCCGGTGGCATGTAAGAGAACCTTCCGTTTCGCGACCGTTGCCAGCACCGCCCCGTTTCGTGGCCGTTGCCAGCCTCGCCTGGCCCTCGTGCCGGTGGCACATAAAAAGCACCATCCGTTCGTGGCCGTTTGCCAGCTCTGTCTGGCACCTGTGCGGGTGGCACGTAAAAAGCACCCACTACACTCTCGGAGTGGTTGGCGTTAGGAAGGGCATCCAGCCGTAGAAACACTGCCAGATTTGACTGGGCCTGATGAAGCCTTCTGGCTTCACAGACCCCAGTAGAACCGTCCAACCCATGCTAGCATGGAAAACGGACGCTAAACGATGATGATGATGATGATGATAAATATAACACGACGATCGTTTCATGGCTGTTCAATTCTTAAAATTTTCGAGTTACAGTCATTCTTCAGGTGGTTTAAATATTTAACTTGATTAAACCTCGCCAAGTTAAATATTTAAACCACCTGAAGAATGACTGTAACTCGAAAATTTTAAGAATTGAACAGCCATGAAACGATCGTAGTGTTATATTAATTATCTTTTTTAATAATTTTAATATATATTTAAATAATATAAATTAATTAATCTTATGTATTGGCTTAAGTTTTTCATTGTATGATTTGCCTAATAGTGGTTTTATCTCTAATTTAATATAATATAATATTTTACTATAAAATTGGATTCAATCCTAAATCTGATTTTTCCCTGTAAGTTTGGATTTATTCCCTAATATTTTATTATATATTTATATATATATGTGTGTGTGTGTGGAGGCACGTGGCTTAGTGGTTAGGGTGTCAGCATCATGATCGTAAGATTGTAGTTTCGATTTCTGGACTGGGCGACGCGTTCAGTCCACTCAGCTGGCAAAAATGAGTAACGCTGTGATGGACTAGTGTCCCATCCAGCTGGGGAACACATATGCCATGGAAACCGGGCCCATGAGCCTAGTTAGGCTTTAAAAAGGGCGCATTTATTTATTTTATAAATATATATATGTATATATACACATACATATATATATACACACACATACATATATATATATATATATATACACACACATACATATATATATATATACACACACATACATATATATATATATATATACACACATACATATATATAGACAGACATCATCATCATCATTTTGCGTCCGCTTTCCATGCTAGCATGGGTTGGACGGTTCAACTGGGGTCTGTGAAGCCGGAAGGCTGCATCAGGCCCAGTCTGATCTGGCAGTGTTTCTACGGCTGGATGCCTTTCCTAACGCCAACCACTCCGTGAGTGTAGTGGGTGCTTTTTACATGCCACCCGCACAGGTGCCAGACAGAGCTGGGAAACAGCCACGGACGGATGGTGCTTTTTATGTGCCACCGGCACAGGGGCCAGGCGAGATAATTAATAAAATATTATTTATTAACTAAAAAATTGACAAACCTCTTTTACAGCTGTTTCAATTCAAGACCTACAGAAAATTAATTAATAAAATTTTAAATGATTTGAAAGTCGAATCTCATCAGAGGTAGTTTTGTTTGTCAATTTTTTACTAAATAAATAATGATTTATTAATTATATCTCTATTTTATTATCTTATTATAATAAATAAATATATATAAACCGCGGTTTATATAGTTGCCTTGCAGTAGAATGTAAACTGTAATGTTCAATTGTTTGTATAGGTAACTAACCAGTACTTTCATAGGATTTTGCCAACCCCCTTTGCTTGCGAAGACATGTTGGGGCAAGCTAAAGCGAAATCGAATTGAACCAGCCAGGATCCCTGGTCTGGTGGTACGTAAAAAGCACTATCCGACTTGTGGCCGATGCCAGCGCGGCCTCGACTGGCTTCCGTGCCGGTGGCACATAAAATACACCAATCCGACCGTGGCCGTTGCCAGCCTCGCCTGGCACCTGTGCAGGTGGCACGTAAAAAGCACCCACTACACTCACGGAGTGGTTGGCGTTAGGAAGGGCATCCAGCTGTAGAAACATTGCCAGATAAGACTGGAGCCTGGTGCAGCCAGATCTGGCTTCCCAGATCCCCGGTCGAACCGTTCAACCCATGCTAGCATGGAGAACGGACGTTAAACGATGATGATGATGATGATGTGTATCATCATCATCATCATCATCATCATTTAACGTCCGCTTTCCATGCTAGCATGGGTTGGACGGTTCAACTGGGGTCTGGGGAGCCCGAAAGCTGCACCAGTCCAGTCAGATCTGGCAGTGTTTCTACAGCTGGATGCCCTTCCTAACGCCAACCACTCCGAGAGTGTAGTGGGTGATTTTATGTGCCACCGACACAGGTGCCAGACGAGGCTGGCAAACGGCCACGCTCGGATGGTGTTTTTTATGTGCCACCGACACAGGTGCCAGACGAGGCTGGCAGACGGGCACGCTCGGATGGTGTTTTTTATGTGCCACCGACACAGGTGCCAGACGAGGCTGGCAGACGGCCACGCTCGGATGGTGTTTTTATGTGCCACCGACACAGGTGCCAGACAAGGCTGGCAGACGGCCACGCTCGGATGGTGTTTTTATGTGCCACCGACACAGGTGCCAGATGAGGCTGGCAAACGGCCACGATCGGATGGTGCTTGTTACGTGCCCACAGCACGGAGGCCAGTCGATGCGGGGTACTGGCTACGGCCACGTTCGGATGGTTTTCTTATGTGCCACGTGCCACCGGCACTGGTACCACAAAGATACAAATTCCATTGATGTTCATCTATTTTGATTTGTTTGATTTTCACTTGCCTCAACAGGTCTTCACAAGTGTCACAAGAAGGAAGGTATGCACAGGTGGACTGACTACGTCCCAGGTAGGGGCCATGGGTATGGCCTGACTAGTCTTGCCGGGTCTTCGGATGGTGTATTTATGTGCCACCGACACAGGTGCTAGATGAGGCTGGCGAACGGCCACGATCGGATGGTGTTTGTCATGTGCCCACCGCACTGACTACAGCACTGATGGATTTCTTGTGTGCCACAGGCACTGGTACCACAAGATACAAATTCCATTGATGTTCATCTATTTTGTCTATTTTGATTTGATT
>NC_043002.1:34504370-34546646 GCF_006345805.1 Octopus sinensis | reverse complement strand
TTAAACACACACACACACACACACACACACACACACACACACACACACACACACATGCACACAAACAGTACTACACATATGTACATATAAATAAATAAAAACACTCTTTCATCCAGATTCTCCAACCCATATCAGCACAGGTATCAAACATTGGATTGAAAGACTCACCAGTTGCAAAAATGTAAACACATTTTTTTCTTCTTTCCCTCCTCCTCCTCCTTTCTTTCATTCCCTTTCCCATTTGACATTCCTTTCAGATACACAGACACCCACACACACGCACACACACACACACACACACACACACACACACACACACACACACTCTCTCTCTCTCTCTCTCTCTCTCTCACACACAAGACAATGATAAAAAAGAAATCAAGACAATTTTTTGAAAAGTGACATTTTGTTCCCTTGGAGTGACCAGCTGGGTTTGCCATTTTTAAAAGCCAATAATCACTTACCATTGAAAGACTGACCAGCTGCAAAGATATCAGCAAATTTTTTCTTCTTTCTCTCCTTCTTCTTCCTTACCTTCTCTTTTTCTTTAAAACTTATTTAAGATACAAAAACACACACGATCTCTCTCTCTCTCTCTCTTTCTCTCACTTTCTCCCCATTCTTCACCCTCTTGTAGTATCTTAAAATCTCCCCCCGCCCCTACACACTCAATAATACTATAAAAGGAGACAAAATTCCTGCAAAAGTTCAATTTGAAAACTCCACTAGAGTGGACCAAAGCGCTTTTATATGATATATGATTCATAAAAAATGTAACATACTAATAAATATCTGTAAATATAAAACCATCCAGCAAATATTAAACCAATCAGTCAATTGGGCATTTCTTCTTGGACAATTTCCAAAAGAAAAATCGTCGCCCGCAGAGGGACTTGAACCCGCGACCCTCAGATTTCATAACACGACAGTTCTTAAAAGTCTGATGCTCTACCGACTGAGCTATGCGGGCTGACATGCGATTCAACCAAAATTTAGATAGATTAAATCTTTTGAACTTAGCTAATATATACCTACGTACATACATACACACAAGCATACATACATATATACATACATACATTCATACATACATACATACATACATACATACATACATACACAAACAATACTCAGATGAAATCTGAGGGTCGCGGGTTCAAATCCTTCTGGGGGCAACGAGTTTTCTTTTGGAAATTGGTCCAGAAGAAATAACCAATTGACAGGTTTCAAACAAGGAGGGGGCCAGTCGAATTGATCGACTCCAGTACGCAGGTGGTTTAATATAGCCATCAGTTATTTCAGTTGCAACACGAGAACTATGTTATGAAGAATTTTTCCATATTTCTCCTGAAGGAGGTGTCATTCTTTGGACATTTGTAGAAGGGAAAGTTCTTAAATTTTCCTTCTCCACATGTATCTGGGTATTTACTCAGCGAAACACCTAGAAACATGTGGAGAAGGAAAATTTAAGATCTTTCCCTTCTACAAATGTCCAAAGAATGACACCTCCTTTAGGAGAAATATGGAACTATACTTCGTAACAAAGTTCTCCACCAAATTAAATGGCTGAAAATATTTCTATAATAATTTATACTAGATGAAGGACCAATTTTGTAAAGTAAATTGTATTAAACACACACACACACACACACACACACACACACACACACATACACACAAAAAGTACTACACATATGTACATATACGTAAAGAAAATCACTCTTTCATCCAGGTTCCCCAACCCATATCAGCACAGGTATCAACCATTGGATTGAAAGCCACACCAGTTGCAAAAATGTAAACACATTTTTTTTTCTTTCCCTCCTACTCCTTCCTTTCATTCCCCTTTCCAATTTGACACACTTTTCAGATACACAGACACCCACACACACGCGCACATACACGCACACACACACACACACACACACACACACGCGCGCGCGCGCGCACCCTCTCTCTCTCTCTCAGAAGACAATGATAAAAAAGAAATCCAGATAATTATTTGAAAAGTGACATTTTGCTCCCCTTGGAGTGACCAGCTGGGTTTGCCATTTTTAAAAGCCAATAATCACTTACCATTGAAAGACTGACCAGCTGCAAAGATATCAGCAAATTTTTTCTTCTTTCTTTCTCTTCTTCTTCTCCCTTTCCTTCTATTTTTCTTTAACACTACTTTAAGATACAAAAACACACACGATCTCTCTCTCTCTATCTCTCTCTCTCACTTTCTCCACATTCTTCACCCTCTTGTAGAATCACATATCTCTCCCCGCCCCTACACACTCAATAATACTATAAATGGAGACAAAATTCTTGCAAAAGTTCAATTTGAAAACTCCACTAGAGTGGACGAAAGCGCTTTTATATGATATATGATTCATAACAAATGTAACATACTTATAAATATCTGTAAATATAAAACCAACCAGTCAATTGGAAATTTCTTCTGCAACAATTTCCAAAAGAAAAAACGTCGCCCGCAGAGGGACTTGAACCCGCGACCCTCAGATTTCATAACACGGTAGTTCTTAAAAGTCTGATGCTCTACCCGACTGAGCTTTGCGGGCTGACACACAAAACAACGAAAATTTAGATAGATTAAATCTTTTGAACTTAGCTACTATATACATACGTACATACATACATACATACATACATACATACATACAAACATACATACATACATACACACACAAACAATACTCAGATGAAATCTGAGGGTCGCGGGTTCAAATCCCTCTGATTATTTAATCCCATTGATTATTTAAGATTTTCATTTTTTACCAAAGGACATCTATCTATATAAATATCTTGTTTTCTGGCACTAATATTACAATATCTTAAAATGTAATAATCAATAGTGTTGCTCTTAATGCGCAGCAGTGGTGCAACGAAGTTTAATATATGAAAATACATGATAATATAAGAGGAGCCATTGTGTGTGATTTTAGATGGCTGAAATGGATCTAGTACCATGTAAATGTATGTTTCTTTATAGATGAAAACTGTAGTCAGAGATCTATACTCATGCTTCACAGAATTACCAGGACCGTCAGTTAATTTACTTGTGACAATGATTAAATTTTACTTGTTTCAGTAATTAGACTGTGGCCGAAGATGATGACATAGCGTGGTAGGAATAAAAGAGCAAAAGACTGAATGCTAAGGGAAATAGAAGAGCGTAAAAATATTTCGAAAGACCGGAAGGACATTGCCAAGCTGGAAAACGTGATGGGCAGCAAGAAAGGATTGAGCAAAAAGGGAAAGCAATTGTAACAGTTGCCGGGTGAAAATGTGTTCGACTACGAGAAAAAAAAATGGTATTGCAAGAAAATAATATGTCACCCGCAGAGGGACTTGAACCCTCGACCCTCAGATTTCATAACACGACAGTTCTTAAAAGTCTGATGCTCTACCGACTGAGCTATGGGGCTTCCTCTCGTCCAGTTTAACTTTTAGGCAACTGAAATATTATGGACTTAGCTAGACATTCCTTGTTAACTGAAACGATTGTTGCATAGAGCTGTCATCTGATATCTTATGTCACACCGTAGTGATTACTAATAATTCCTTCACATTAACTACTGGTATTTAATATAGCAATTCGTTCACTCATCAAGTGCCATCCTGGTAAAGTCATATTGGTCATTCAAAATGTATATACACTACTCACTTTCAATTATAATCTTTTCTACTCTAGGCACAAGGCCCGACATTTTTGTGGAGGGGCCAGTCGAATAGTTCGACCCCAGTGCGCAGGTGGTATAATATAGATAGAAAGATGATAGAAAAAAATGATGTACAGAATGTCTTATTGAAAGAAATTCGAATTCCTGCTTACACTTGTTTCCACACCTAATGAATTCAATTCAAGAATTTTAAGTTCTCACATCTGAAAACAGTTAATTGGGTATTTCTTCAAGGTCATTTTCGAAAAGAGAAGTCGTCGCCCGCAGAGGTACTTAACCTGCGTCCCTCAGATTTCATCAATCTAAAGTTCTTAAAAGTCTGATCCTCTACCGACTGAGCTATACGGGCTGTCAAGCGTTTCAGCGAAAAGTTAGATAGATTAAATCTTTTGAACCTATCTACTATATACATACGTACATATATACAAACATACATACATACAATACTACTTGCAATGGTTACATTGCAATGGTTACATTTCTACTCGAGGCACAAGGCCCGACATTTCTGTAGAGGGGGCCAGTCGAATAGATCGACCCCAGTGCGCAGGTGTTTAGCCCATTGTGGGTAATAAAGAAATGGGTATAACATAGTCCTCATCTGTTTCAGTTGCATCACGAGAACTATGTTATGAAGTATTTTTCCATATTTCTCCTGAAGGAGGTGTCACTCTTTGGACATTTGTAGAAGGAAAGATCTTAAATTTTCCTTTTCCACATGTATCTGGGTATTTACTCAGTGAAACACCTAGAAACATGTGGAGAAGGAAAATTTAAGATCTTTCCCTTCTACAAATGTCCAAAGAATGACACCTCCTTCAGGAGAAATATGGAAAAATACTTCATAACAAAGTTCTACACCAAATTAAATGGCTAAAAATGTTTCTATAATATTTTGTACTAGATGAAGGACCAAATTTGTAAAGTAAATTGTATTAAACACACACACACACACACACACATATGCACACAAACAGTACTACACATATGTACATATAAATAAATAAAAACACTCTTTCATCCAGATTCTCCAACCCATATCAGCACAGGTATCAAACATTGGATTGAAAGACTCACCAGTTGCAAAAATGTAAACACATTTTTTCTTCTTTCCCTCCTCCTCCTCCTTCCTTTCATTCCCTTTCCCATTTGACACTTCCTTTCAGATACACAGACACCCACACACACGCACACACACACACACACACACACACACACACACTCTCTCTCTCTCACACAAGACAATGATAAAAAAAGAAATCAAGACCATTTTTTGAAAAGTGACATTTTGCTCCCCTTGGAGTGACCAACTGGGTTTGCCATTTCTAAAAGCCAATAATCACTTACCATTGAAAGACTGACCAGCTGCAAAGATATCAGCAAATTTTTTCTTTCTTTCTCTCCTTCTTCTTCCTTTCCTCTCTTTTCTTTAAAACTTATTTAAGATACAAAAACACACACGATCTCTCTCTCTCTCTCTCTCTCTCTCTCTCTCTCTCACTTTCTCCCCATTCTTCACCCTCTTGTAGTATCTTAAAATCTCTCCCCCCCCTACACACTCAATATACTATAAAAGGAGACAAATTCCTGCAAAAGTTCAATTTGAAAACTCCACTAGAGTGGACCAAAGCGCTTTTATATGATATATGATTCATAAAAAATGTAACATACTAATAAATATCTGTAAATATAAAACCATCCAGCAAATATAAACCAATCAGTCAATTGGGCATTTTCTTCTTGGACAATTTCCAAAAGAAAAATCGTCGCCCGCAGAGGGACTTGAACCCGCGACCCTCAGATTTCATAACACGCAGTTCTTAAAGTCTGATGCTCTACCGACTGAGCTATGCGGCTGACATGCGATTCAACGAAAATTTAGATAGATTAGATCTTTTGAACTTAGCTAATATATACCTACGTACATACATGCACACAAGCATATCTACATATATACATACATACATGCATACAAACATACATACATACATACATACATACATACATACATACATACATACATACACAAACAATACTCAGATGAAATCTGAGGGTCGCGGGTTCAAATCCTTCTGGGGGCGACGAGTTTTCTTTTGGAAATTGGTCCAGAAGAAATAACCAATTGACAGGTTTCCAACAAGGAGGGGGCCAGTCGAATAGATCGACTCCAGTACGCAGCTGGTTTAATATAGCCATCAGTTATTTCAGTTGCAACACGAGAACTATGTTATGAAGTATTTTTCCATATTTCTCCTGAAGGAGGTGTCATTCTTTGGACATTTGTAGAAGGGAAAGATCTTAAATTTTCCTTCTCCACATGTATCTGGGTATTTACTCAGCGAAACACCTAGAAACATGTGGAGAAGGAAAATTTAAGATCTTTCCCTTCTACAAATGTCCAAAGAATGACACCTCCTTTAGGAGAAATATGGAAAAATACTTCATAACAAAGTTCTCCACCAAATTAAATGACTGAAAATATTTCTATAATATTTGTACTAGATGAAGGACCAAATTTGTAAAGTAAATTGTATTAAACACACACACACACACACATACACACAAACAGTACTACACATATGTACATATACGTAAAGAAAATCACTCTTTCATCCAGGTTCTCCAACCCATATCAGCACAGGTATCAAACATTGGATTGAAAGCCTCACCAGTTGCAAAAATGTAAACGCATTTTTTTTCTTTCCCTCCTTCTCCTTCCTTTCATTCCCCTTTCCCATTTGACACACTTTTCAGATACACAGACACCCACACACACGCGCACATACACGCACACACACACACACATATGCGCGCGCGCCCGCGCACCCTCTCTCTCTCTCTCAGAAGACAATGATAAAAAAGAAATCCAGTTAATTATTTGAAAAGTGACATTTTGCTCCCCTTGGAGTGACCAGCTGGGTTTGCCATTTTTAAAAGCCAATAATCACTTACCATTTAAAGACTGACCAGCTGAAAAGATATCAGCAAATTTTTTCTTCTTTCTCTCCTTCTTCTCCCTTTCCTTCTATTTTTCTTTAACACTACTTTAAGATACACAAACACACACGATCTCTCTCTCTCTCTTTCCCTCTCTCTCTCTCTCTCTCACTTTCTCCCCATTCTTCACCCTCTTGTAGAATCACATATCTCTCCCCGCCCCTACACACTCAATAATACTATAAAAGGAGAGAAAATTCTTGCAAAAGTTCAATTTGAAAACTCCACTAGAGTGGACGAATGCGCTTTTATATGATATATGATTCATAACAAATGTAACATACTTATAAATATCTGTAAATATAAAACCAACAAGTCAATTGGACATTTCTTCTGCAATAATTTCCAAAAGAAAAATCGTCGCCCGCAGAGGGACTTGAACCCGCGACCCTCAGATTTCACAACACGGTAGTTCTTAAATGTCTGATGCTCTACCGACTGAGCTATGCGGGCTGACACACAAAACAACGAAAATTTAGATAGATTAAATCTTTTGAACTTAGCTACTATATACCTACGTACATACATACATACATACATACATACATACATACATACATACACAAACAATACTCAGATGAAATCTGAGGGTCGCGGGTTCAAATCCCTCTGATTATTTAATCCCATTTGATATTTAAGATTTTCATTTTTTACCAAAGGACATCTATCTATATAAATATCTTGTTTTCTGGCACTAATAATACAATATCTTAAAATGTAATAATCAATAGTGTTGCTCTTAATGCGCAGCAGTGGTGCAACGAAGTTTAATATATGAAAATACATGATAATATAAGAGAGCCATTGTGTGTGATTTTAGATGGCTGAAATGGATCTAGTACCATGTAAATGTATGTTTCTTCATAGATGAAAACTGTAGTCAGAGATCTATACTCATGCTTCACAGTATTACCAGGGCCGTCAGTTAATTTACATGTGACAATTATTATATATATTTGTTTCAGTCATTAGACTGTGGCCGAAGATGATGACATAGCGTGGTAGGAATAAAACAGCAAAAGACTGAATGCTAATGGAAATAGAAAACGTGATGGGCAGCAAGAAAGGATTGAGCAAAAAGGGAAAGCAATTGTAATAGTTGCAGGGTGAATATGTGTTCGACTAAGAAAAAAAAAAAAAAAAAAGAAATGGTATTGCATGATAAAAATTGTGTCGCCCGCAGAGGGACTTGAACCCGCGACCCTCAGATTTCATAACTAGACAGTTCTAAAAAGTCTGATGCTCTACCGACTGAGCTATGCGGGCTTCCGTCCGTTCAGTTTAACTTTTAGACAAATGAAATATTATGGACTTAGCTAGACATTCCTTGTTAACTGAAACGATTGTTGTATAAAGCTGTCATCTGATATCTTATGTCACCCCGTAGTGATTACTAATAATTCCTTCACATTTACTACTGATATTTAATATAGTAATTCGTTCACTCATCAAGTCCCATCCTGGTAAAGTCATACTGTCATACAAAATGTATATACACTACTCTCTTTCAATTATAATCATAACAATGTTCTCCACCAAATTAAATGGCTTAAAATATTTCTATAATAATTTGTACTAGATGAAGGTATTTTGTAAAGTAAACTGTATTAAACACACAGACACACACACAGACACACAGACACACACACACAGACACACAGACACACACACACACACACACACACATGCATACAAACAGTACTACACATATGTACATATACATAAATATTAATAATCTTTCATCCAGATTCTCCAACGCATATCAGCACAGGAATCAAACACTGGATTGAAAGATTTATACAGTGGTATAAATGTCAACACAATTATTTCTTCTTCTTCTCTTTCTTCTATCTTCCTTCTCCAGCGACAACCCTTCCAGATACACAGGCACCCACACACACATGTGCACACACACATGTGCACACACACGTGCACACACACACGCACACACACACACACACACACATACACAAAACAATGACAAAAAGAAATCCAGACAATTTTTGGAGAAGTGACATTTTGTCCCCCTTGAAGTGGCCAATTGAGTTTGCCATTTCTAAAAGCCAAGACTCACTTACCATTGAAAGACTGTCTAGCTGCAAAGATATCAACAAATTTTTTCTTCTTTCTCTCCTTCTTCCTTTCCTTCTCTTTTTCTTTAACACACCTTTAAGATACAAAAACACACATGATCTCTCTCTCTCACGTTCTCCCCATTCTTCACCCTCTTGTAGTATCTTATATGTCTCCCCGCCCCTACACACACAATAATGCTATAAATGGAGACAAAATTCCTGCAAAAGTTCAATTTGAAAACTCCACTAGAGTGGACCAAATCGCTTTTATATGATATATGATTCATAAAAAATGTAACATACTAATAAATATCTGTAAGTATAAAACCATCCAGCAAATATAAAACCAACCAGTCAATTGGACATTTCTTCTGCGACAATTTCCAAAAGAAAAATCGTCGCCCGCAGAGGGACTTGAACCCGCGACCCTCAGATTTCATAACTAGACAGTTCTAAAAAGTCTGATGCTCTACCGACTGAGCTATGCGGGTTTCCGTCCGTTCAGTTTAACTTTTAGACAAATGAAATATTATGGACTTAGCTAGACATTCCTTGTTAACTGAAACGATTGTTGTATAAAGCTGTCATCTGATATCTTATGTCACCCCGTAGTGATTACTAATAATTCCTTCACATTTACTACTGTTATTTAATATAGTAATTCGTTCACTCATCAAGTCCCATCCTGGTAAAGTCATACTTGTCATACAAAATGTATATACACTACTCTCTTTCAATTATAATCATAACAATGTTCTCCACCAAATTAAATGGCTTAAAATATTTCTATAATAATTTGTGCTAGATGAAGGACCAATTTTGTAAAGTAAACTGTATTAAACACATACACACACACACACAAACACACAGGCACACACAGACACACACACACACACACACACACACACACACGCAAACAGTTCTACACATATGTACATATACATAAATATTAATAATCTTTCATCCAGATTCTCCAACGCATATCAGCACAGGAATCAAACACTGGATTGAAAGATTTATACAGTGGTATAAATGTCAACACAATTATTTCTTCTTCTTCTCTTTCTTCTATCTTCCTTCTCCAGCGACAACCCTTCCAGATACACAGGCACCCACACACACATGTGCACACACACACACACATGTGCACACACACACGTGCACACATACATGTGCACACATACATGTGCACACACATACACACACACACACACACACACACACAAAACAATGATAAAAAGAAATCCAGACAATTTTTTGAGAAGTGACATTTTGCCCCCCTTGAAGTGGTCAGTTGAGTTTGCCATTTCTAAAAGCCAAGAAATATTTTCTATTGAAAGACTCACCTGTTGTAAAAATGTAAACACATTTTTTTCTTCTTTCTCTCCTCCTCCTTCCTTTCATTCCTTTCCCATTTGACATCTTATTCAGATACACAGACACCCACACACGCGCGCACACACACACACACACACACACAACACACGCACACACTCTCTCTCCCTCTCAAAAGACAAGGATAAAAAAGAAATCCAGACAATTTTTTGAAAAGGGACATTTTGCTCCCCTTGGAGTGACCAGCTAGGTTTGCCATTTCTAAAAGCCAAGAATCCCTTACCATTGAAAGACTGACCAGCTGCAAAGATATCAGTAAATGTTTCTTCTTTCTTTCCTCCTTCTTCTTCGTGTCCTCTTTTTCTTTAACACTTATTTAAGATACAAAAACACACGATCTCTCTCTCTCTCACTTTCTCCCCATTCTTCACCCTCTTGAGCTATGCGGGCCGTCGTTCGTCCGGTTTAACTTTTAGACAAATGAAATATTTTGGACTTAGCTATACATTCCTTGTTAACTGAAACGATTTTTGTATAAAGCCGTCATCTGAAGTCTTATGTCACCTCGTAGTGATTACTAATAATTCCTTCACATTTACTACTGATATTTAATATAGTAATTCGTTCACTCATCAAGTCCCATCCTGGTAAAGTCATACTTGTCGTACAAGATGTATATACACTACTCACTTTCAATTATAATATTTTCTACTCTAGGCACAAGGCCCGATGTTTTTGTGGAGTGGGCCAGTCGAATAGATCGACCCCAGTGCGCAGCTTGTATAATATAGCCCTCATCTGTTTCAGTTGCATCACGAGAACTATGTTATGAAGCATTTTTCTATATTTCTCCTGAAGGAGGCGCCATTCTTTGGACATTTGTAGAAGGGAAAGATCTTAAATTTTCCTTCTCCACATGTATCTAGGTGTTTCACTGAGTAAATACCCAGATACACGTGGAGAAAGAAATTTAAGATCTTTCCCTTCTACAAATGTCCAAAGAATGACACCTCCTTCAGGAGAAATATGGAAAAATACTTCATAACAAAGTTCTCCACCAAATGAAATGGCTGAAAATGTTTATATAATATTTTGTACTAGATGAAGGACAAATTTTGTAAAGTAAATTGTATTAAACACACACACACACACACACACGCGCGCGCGCACACACACAAACAGTACTACACATATGTACATATACGTAAATAAAAACACTCTTTCATCCAGATTCTCCATCCCATATCAGCACAGGTATCAAACATTGGATTGAAAGACTCACCAGTTGCAAAATTGTAAACACATTTTTTCTTCTTTCACTCCTCCTCCTTCCTTTCATTCCCCTTTCCCATTGGACATACCTTTCTGATACACAGACACCCACCCACACGCGCGCACATACACGCACACACACACCACACACACACACACACACACACACAAACACACACACACACACACACACACACACACACACGCTCACTCTCTCTCTCTCTCTCTCTCTCTCTCACAAGACAATGATAAAAAAGAAATCCAGATAATTATTTGAAAAGTGACATTTTGCTCCGCTTGGAGTGACCAGCTGGGTTTGCCATTTCTAAAAGCCAAGAATCACTTACCATTGAAAGACTGACCAGCTGCAAAGATATCAGCAAATTTTTTCTTCTTTCTCTTTCTTCCTTTCCTTCTCTTTTTCTTTAACACTATTTTAAGATACAAAAGCACACACGATCTCTCTCTCTCACTATCTCTCACTTTCTCCCCATTCTTCACCCTCTTGTAGCATCATATATCACTCCCCGCCCCTACACACTCAATAATACTATAAAAGGAGAAAAAATTCCTGCAAAAGTTCAATTTGAAAACTCCACTAGAGTGGACGAAAGAGCTTTTATATGATATATGACTCATAAAAAATGTAACATACTAATAAATATCTGTAAATATAAAATCATCCAGCAAATATAAAACCAACCAGTTAATTGGACATTTCTTCTGCGACAATTTCCAAAAGAAAATTCGTCGCGCGCAGAGGGACTTGAACTCGCGACCCTCAGATTTCATAACACGGCAGTTCTTAAAAGTCTGATGCTCTACCGACTGAGCTATGCGGGCTGACATGCGATTCAATGATGATTTAAATAGATTAAATCTTTTGAACTTGAAATCTGAGGGTCGCGGTTTTAAGTCTCTCTGCGGGCAACGAGTTTTCTTTTTGGAAATTGTCCCAGAAGAAATTACCAATTGACTGGTTTCAAGTATGGGAATTTAAATTTCTATAATTCAATTGATTGGATGTGGAAACAGCTGCAAGCAGGAATTTCTCTGCATCAATTCGAATTTCTTTGAATTCGGAAATGCCCAACGTCGTCGAGTTATATCGAGGGAATGCCCATATTTTAACAATTGGCTGTGTCTTCATGGGGTCACTCTGCATGCTCACGCTAATGTATATTGACTATTCTTTACAGGTTTCTATTAAATGTGTGAGTGTGATTTTCATTCTTTACCAAAGGATATCTATCTCTCTATATATCTTGTTTTCTGGCACTAATATCATAATATCTTAAATAATCAATAGTGTTGTTCTTAATGCGCAGCAGTGGTGCAACGAAGTTTAATATATGAAAATACATGATAATTTAAGAGGAGCCATTGTGTGTGATTTTTGATGGCTGAAATGGATCTAGTACCATGTAATTGTATGCTTCTTGATAGATGAAAACTGTAGTCAGAGATCTATAACAATGCTTCATAGAATTACCAGGACCGTCAGTTAATTTACTTGTGACAATGATTAAATTTTACTTATTTCAGTCATTAGACTGTGGCCGAAGATGATGACATATCGTGGTAGGAATAAAACAGCAAAAGACTGACTGCTAATGGAAATAGAAGAGCGTAAAAATATTTCGAAAGACCGGAAGGACATTGCCAAGCTGGAAAATGTGATGGGCAGCAAGAAAGGAATGAGCAAAAAGGGAAAACAAATGTTAGAGTTACAGGGTGAAAATGTATTCGACCACGAGAAAAAAGAAATGGTATTGCAAGAAAATAATATGTCGCCCGCAGAGGGACTTAAAACCGCGACCCTCAGATTTCATAACTCGACAGTTCTTAAAAGTCTGATGCTCTACCGACTGAGCTATGCGGGCTTCCGGCCGCCCAGTTTAACTTTTAGACGATTGAAATATTATGGACTTAGCTACACATTCCTTGTTAACTGAAACGATTGTTGTATAAAGCCGTCATCTGGTATCTTACGTCACCTCGTAGTGATTACTAATAATTCCTTCACATTTACTGCTGATATTTAATGTAGTAATTCGTTCACTCATCAAGTCCCATCCTGGTAAAGTCAAATTGGTCATTCAAAATGTATATACACTACTCTCTTTCAATTATAATCTTTTCTACCCTAGGCACAAGGCCCGGCATTTTTGTGGAGGGGGCCAGTCGAATAGATCGACCCCAGTGCGCAGGTTGTATAATATAGCACTGTACCTATGCCTATGTTTAGCCCCTTGTGGGTAATAAAGAAACAGGTATAATATAGCCCTCATCTGTTTCAGTTGGGACACGAGAACTATGTTATGAAGTATTTTTCCATATTTCTCCTGAAAGAGGTGTCATTCTTTGGACATTTGTAGAAGGAAAAGATCTTAAATTTTCCTTCTCCACATGTATCTGGGTATTTACTCAGCGAAACACCTAGAAACATGTGGAGAAGGAAAATTTAAGATCTTTCCCTTCTACAAATGTCCAAAGAATGACACCTCCTTCAGGAGAAATATGGAAAAATACTTCATAACAAAGTTCCCCAGCAAATTAAATGGCTGAAAATATTTCTCTAATATTTTGTACTAGATGAAGGACCACTTTTGTAAAGTAAATTGTATTAAACACACACACACACACACACACACACACACACACACACACACACACACACACATGCACACAAACAGTACTACACATATGTACATATACATAAATAAAAACACTCTTTCATCCAGATTCTCCATCCCATATCAGCACAGGTATCAAACATTGGATTGAAAGACTCACCAGTTGCAAAATTGTAAACACATTTTCTTTTCTTGTTTCCCTCCTCCTCCTCCTTCCTTTCATTCCCCTTTCCCATTTGACACTTCCTTTCAGATACACAGACACCAAAACACACGCTCTCTCTCTCTCTCTCTCTCTCTCACAAGACAATAATATGAAAGAAATCCAGACAATTTCTTTAAAAGTGACATTTTGCTCCGCTTGGAGTGACCAGCTGGGTTTGCCATTTCTAAAAACTAAGAATCACTTACCATTGAAAGACTGACCAGCTGCAAAGATATCAGCAATTTTTTCTTCTTTCTCTCCTTCTTCTTTCTTTCCTTCTCTTTTTCTTTAACACTTCTTTAAGATACAAAACCACACACGATCTCTCTCTCTCTCACTCACTTTCTCCCCATTCTTCACCCTCTTGTAGTATCTTATATCTCTCCCCGCCCCTACACACTCAATAATACTATATAAGGAGACAAAATTCCTGCAAAAGTTCAATTTGAAAACTCCACAGGGTGGACGAAAGCGCTTTTATATGATATTTGATTCATAAAAACATGTAACATGCTAGTAATTATCTGTACATATAAACATACCAATACATATCTGTAAATATAAAACCATCCAGCAAATATAAAACCAACCAGTCAATTGGTCATTTCTTCTGCAACAATTTCCAAAAGAAAATTTGTCGGCCGCAGAGGGACTTGAACCCGCGACCCTCAGATTTCATAACACGGCAGTTCTTAAAAGTCTGATGCTCTACCGACTGAGCTCTGCGGGCTGACATACGAGTCATGGAAAATTTAGATAGATTAAATCTTTTGAACTTAGCTACTAGATACATACGTACATACATACGTACATACATACATACATACATACATACATACATACATGCATGCATGCATGCATGCATGCATACATACATACATACATACATGCACACATACATACATACATACATACATACATACATACATACATACATACATACATACATACATACATACATACATACATACATACATACATACATACATACATACATACATACATACATACATACATACATACATACACAAACAATACTCAGATGAAATCTGAGGGTCGCGGGTTTAAGTCCCTCTGCGGGCGACGAGTTTTCTGTTTAGAAATTGTCCCAGAAGAAATAACCAATTGACTGGTTTCAAATATGGGAATTCAAATTTCTATAATTCAATTGATTGGATGTGGAAACAGCTGCAAGCAGGAATTTCTTCGCATGAATTCGAATTTCTTTGAATTCGGAAATGCCCGATGTCGTCGAGTCATATCGAAGGAATGCCCATATATTAACAATTGGCTGTGTCTTTATGGGGTCACTCTGTATGCTCACGCTAATGTATATTGACTATTCTTTACATATATATATATATATATATATATATATATATATATATATATATATATACATATACACATACATATATATATATATATATATGACAAAAAGAAGATGGAAGAAAAAAGAAGTACAGAAGTTATCTATTCAAAGAAATTCGAATTCCTGCAGAGAAATTCCTGCTTGCAGCTGTTTCCACACCAAATCAATACAATAAAAGAAATTTAAATTATCACATTTGAAACCAGTCAATTAGGTATTTCTTCAGGGACATTTTCGAAAGAAAGAAATCGTCGCCCGCAGAGGGACTTGAACCCGCGGCCCTCAGATTTCATCACTTGACACTTCTTAAAAGTCTGATGCTCTAACGACTGAGCTATGCGGGCAGACAATTACACCAACGAAAATTTAGATAGATTAAATCTTTTGAACTTAGCTAGTATAAACATACGTACATACATGGAAACATACATACATACATACATACATACATACAATACTACATGTAATGGTTACAGTTCCATTGCACAATCTCAGATCGTTATAATCCTACATAACACATATTGGCATTCTTTCGATATAACTCGACAACGCATTTTACGAAATTCATTAAAAGAATGTCTGTGGCGTTTCGTCGCCATATAGGGTTTTAGGGTTAGGGTTTTTGGGTTAAGGTTTTAGGGTTAGGGTTAAGGTTTTAGGGTTAGGGTTCGGGTTTTAGGGTGAGGGCTGTCATAAATAGCAGTGACAAACGAAATATACACCACCGGAAGTTCTTGCTGACAAATAACAGCAGTAATTTTATTCAGCTGAATACACGTTATCGATTGGTTGAAATTATCGAAACACGAGAACTTTAAGGTGAAATATCTTCGCAAATATAAGTTTTTCTCAAAAATACTAAGAGTAAAACATGTTTTATATGACACATTCTACCAGTGTCCGAAGTTTGAAAGTGTTTAGTTAGAAAAAATTATTTTTTAAATCTGTAGGTCAAAAGGTAAAGATCCTATATCTTGTTTTCTGGCACTAATATCATAATATCTTAAAATGTAATAATCAGTGGTCTTGTTCTTAATGTGTTACCAGTGGTGCAACGAAGTTTGATATATGAAAATACATGAAAATTTAAGAGGAGCTATTGTGTGTGATTTTAGATAGCTGAAATGGATCTAGTACGATGTAAATATACGTTTGTTTGTAGATGAAAACTGTAGTCAGAGATCTCTATCCATGCTTCACAGAATTGCCAGGGCCGTCAGTTAATTTACTTGTGACAATGATTAAATTTTACTTGTTTCAGTCATTAGACTGTGGCCAAATATGATGACATAGCGCGGTAGGAATAAAACAGCAAAAAACTGAATGCTAATGGAAATAGAAGAGCGTAACAATATATCGAAAGACCGGAATGACATTGCCAAACTGGAAAATGTGATGGGCAGCAAGAAAAGATAGAGCCAAAAGGGAAAACAATTGTAACAGTAGCAGAGTGAAAATGTATTCGACTACGAGAAAAAAAAATGGCATTGCAAGAAAATAATATGTCGCCCGCAGCGGGACTTAAACCCGCGACCCTCAGATTTCATTACTCGACAGTTCTTAAAAGTCTGATGCTCTACCGACTGAGCTATGCGGGCTTCCGTTCGTCCGGTTAAACTTTTAGACAAATGAAATATTATGGACTTAGCTAGACATTCCTTGTTAACTGAAACGATTGTTGTATAAAGCTGTCATCTGATATCTTATGTCACCCCGTAGTGATTACTAATAATTCCTTCACATTTACTACTGATATTTAATGTAGTAATTCGTTCACTCATCAAGTCCCATCCTGATAAAGTAATATTGGTCATTCAAAATGTATATACACTACTCACTTTCAATTATAATCTTTTCTACTCTAGGCACAAGGCCCGACATTTTTGTGGACGGCGCGAGTCGAAAAGATCGACCCCAGTACGCAGCTGGTATAATATAGCCATCAGTTATTTCAGTTGCATCACGCAATATCTCCCCCGCCATCCAACACCACCACTACCACCTCTATCTTCATCATCATCATCATCATCATCATCATCATTATCACCACTCGAACATTGCTGTCGAGAGTTCTAGGATTCAAGGGGGCAGTTACCTCGTCTCTATGGCGTGTAGGTGACCGTATTACTGCAAATGCTCCTCAATGAGATGCCAGTCCATTGCAGAAATACTCATTGCAGATGAGTGGACAACAGTGGACTACTACTACATACACACACACACGCACGCACGCACACACACACACTCACACACACACACACACACACACACACACGTGTATAAGAACAACAAGGAAGTGTATTTGTTTGACGCTGGGGAAAATGAAAATGTGCTTTACGTTTCGCGCCTACGCTCTTCAATAGAAAGGGATAAGAGAAAATAAACAGAGAAAGAAAAACAATGAAAAAAATCTTGTAGATTTCAGCGGTCCAACATGGCGATTTATTGGAGAAAAAAAGAGGTTGAAAGGAAGCGAGATAATAATTAAGAAAGAGGTTTAATGATAATAAAGTGCTAGTGATGGCAAGAAGAGAAGGGGCGCGTGCGTGTGTGTTTATGCGAGAATGGTGTGTGTGAGTGAGCAAGTGTGTGTGAATAGGGGTGAGTAACTCTGACGTGCGTGAGTTTGTGCGTATATAACGTGTGTGTGTGTGTGTTAGTGTATGTGACCAAAGAGTGTGCATGTATATGATGTATGTATGTATGAGGGCGCAGTTATCTTTGTGTATGTATGTTGCGTGTGTCAATGCGTATATATGTATACATATACTTTACATACATATATATACATACACACACACACACACACACACACACATATATATATATATATATATATATACAAATTTATATATATATATATATATATATATATATATATATATATATATATATATATATATATATATATATACATATATAAATATGTCAAAAAGAAGAGAGAAAAAAATGAAGTACAGAAGTTATTTATTCAAAGAAATTCGGATTCCTGCAGAGAAATTCCTACTTGCAGCTGTTTCCACACCAAATCAATTCAATTAAAGAAATGTAAATGATCACATTTGAAACCAGTGAATTAGGTATTTCTTCAGGGACAATTTCCAAAAGAGAAATCGTCGCCCGCAGAGGGACTTGAACCCGCGACCCTCAGATTTCATCACTTGACAGTTCTTAAAAGTCTGATGCTCTACCGACTGAGCTATGCGGGCTGACAAGTACATCAACGAAAATTTAGATAGATTAAATCTTTTGAACTTAGCTACAATATACATATGTACATACATACAAACATTCATACATACATACAATACTACTGGCAATGGCTACAGTTCCATTACACAATCTCAGATCGTTATAATCCTACATATCATATATTGGCATTCCTTAGATATAACTCGACAACGCATTTTATGAAACTCATAAAAGCATTGTCTGTGGTGTATCGTCGACAACTAGGGTTTTAGCGTTAGGGTTAGGGTTAGCGTTAAGGTTTTAAGGTAGGGTTTGGGGTTTTGAGTTAGGGTTGTCATAAATAGCAGTGACAAACGAAATATACACCACCGGAATTTCTTGTTGATAAACAACAGCAGTCATTTTATTTATCTGAATACACGTCATCGATTGCTTGAAATTATCAAAATTCTTCGTAAATATAAGTTTTTCTCAAAAATGCTAAGAGTAAAACATGTTTTATATGACACATTCTACCAGTGTCCGAAGTTTGAAAGTGTTTAGTTAGAAAAAATTTTTTTTAAATCTGTAGGTCAAAAGGTAAAGATCCTATATCTTGTTTTCTGGCACTAATATCATAATATCTTAAAATGTAATAATCAGTGGTCTTGTTCTTAATGTGTTACCAGTGGTGCAACGAAGTTTGATATATGAAAATACATGACAATTTAAGAGGAGCTACTGTGTGTCATTTTAGATGGCTGAAATGGATCTAGTACGATGTAAATATATGTTAGTTTGTAGATGAAAACTGTAGTCAGAGATCTATACCCATGCTTCACAGAATTGCCAGGGCAGCCAGATAATTTACTTGTGAGAATGTTTAAATTTTACTTGTTTCAGTCATTAGACTGTGGCCGAAGATGATGACAGCGTGGTAGGAATAAAAGAGCAAAAGACTGAATGCTAATGGAAATAGAAGAGAGTAAAAATATTTCGAAAGACCAGAATGACATTGCCAAGCTGGAAAATGTGATGGGCAGCCAGAAAAGATTGAGCCAAAAGGGAAAAACAATTGTAACAGTAGCAGGGTGAAAATGTATTCGACTACGAGAAAAAAAAAATGGTATTGCAAGAAAATAATATGTCGCCCGCAGAGGGACTTGAACCCGCGACCCTCAGATTTCATAACACGACAGTTCTTAAAAGTCTGATGCTCTACCGACTGAGCTATGCGGGCTTCCGTTAAGTCAGTTTAACTTTTAGACAAATGAAATATTATGGACTTAGCTAGACATTCCTTGTTAACTAAAACGATTGTTGTATAGAGCTGTCATCTGATATCTTATGTCACACCGTAGTGATTACTAATAATTCCTTCACATTAACTACTGGTATTTAATATAGCAATTCGTTCACTCATCAAGTCCCATCCTGGTAAAGTCATATTGGTCATTCAAAATGTATATACACTACTCACTTTCAATTATAATCTTTTCTACTCTAGGCACAAGGCCCGACATTTTTGTGGACGGCGCGAGTCGAAAAGATCGACCCCAGTACGCAGCTGGTATAATATAGCCATCAGTTATTTCAGTTGCATCACGCAATATTTCCTCCTCCTCCACCACCACCACTACCACCTCTATCATCATCATCATCATCATCATCATCATCATCATTATCACCACTCGAACATTGCTGTCGAGAGTTCTAGGATTCAAAGGGCGGTTACCTCGTCTCTATGGCGTGTAGGTGACCGTATTACTGCAAATGCTCCTCAATGAGATGCCAGTCCATTTAAGAAATACTCATTGCAGATGAGTGGACTACAGTGGACTACTACTACATACACACACACACACACACGCGCACGCACGCACGCGCACACACACACACACACACTCACTCACACACACACACACACACACACACACACACACGTGTATAAGAACAACAATGAAGTGTATTTGTTTGACGCCAGGGGAAAATACATGAAAATTTAAGAGGAGCTATTGTGTGTGATTTTAGATGGCTGAAATTGATCTAGTACGATGTAAATATACGTTTCTTTGTAGATGAAAACTTTAGTCAGAGATCTGTATCCATGCTTCACAGAATTGCCAGTCAGTTAATTTACTTGATACAATGATTGAATTTTACTTATTTCAGTCATTAGACTGTGGCCGAAGATGATGACATAGCGCGGTAGGAATAAAAGAGCAAAAGACTGAATGCTAATGGAAATAGAAGAGCGTAAAAATATCTCGAATGACCGGAATGACATTGCCAAGCTGGAAAACGTGATGGGCAGCAAGAAAAGATTGAGCAAAAAAGAAAAATTTTGAATGAGAACTGTAACAGCAGCAAGGTGAAAATGTGTTTGACTAAGAAAAAGAAAAAAAAAAAAAATGGTATTGCATGAAAAAATTTGTCGCCCACAGAGGGACTTGAACCCGCGACCCTCAGATTTCATAACACTACAGTTCTTAAAAGTCTGATGCTCTACCGACTGAGCTATGCGGGCTGACTGTTATCGAAAGTGAATTTTAGGTAGATTAAATATGTTGCACCAAGCTACTATTGACAATTGTTAATTTGTTGTGAAGTGAAGTGAAAAAGCATATCGCTGCCGTAGTTTGTCGTTTCTTGTGTCCGAGAAATCTCATTTCTTTTCACAATTAAGTGGTTCCTCCGTGTTGATGGCCTTAACGAGTGGGAAGGCCAGTCTCGCGTAAAATATTCTGGAATATGGTGGAGAGCGTAGTTTTTTTTTTAATGTTTTTCTTCAACTTTTCTTTTTCTTTTGACTTCAAAGAAGTTAATTCTTGTGATGATAGAGTGACGCCAATTGAAGTAGTTCTGGGTTCACGTTTTTGTGTCAATTCCAGTTGACTATTTTCTTTATCTTGGAGCTATCGTTTCCACCAATTGTACTTTGGAAATGATGTGGAACGCAGACTTGGACCAGCCCGTTCAACAGTTGGAAACCTGGGTCTTTAATAACAAACACTTGATTCCGCCTAAACGAAACTGATTGTCGTCAATTCAGTAATATCATATCGTTGGATACTTTATACACAGGACATCAAAATCATTGCGCTGTCTTCAAGGGCTCGGGAACAGGGGGTGCAGCGGGTGCACCTGCACCCCTTGGAATTTTCAGGTGGTGCAAGATCAAAATTTGCACCCCCTACATAATATTACCAGTTTCAGAAAATAGTGTCTCAAAAGTTATCTGTATAAGATGCTTGAAGCTAGATTTCGTTTCAAGGCAAAAACAAAGAACAAAAAAATAAAAAATAAAAGTGATGAAGCTGGGCTTAAAATTCCCAAGGGAATTTATGACTGACCAACTTCTGAAGCAAAGTAGCGTCAAGAGAAAAAAAGGAATTACAACCGTGCTTCGTGGTCTGATACCACAACAGCTCCTTTATAAGATCCAGTTAGCTCAAGACATCATCAGGAGGAACCACGTCCGGTTTCAGCCCCTACTCCTCTACTATTTTGACGTGGCGAGGCAACTCCTTTCGGAGGTGTCTTCAGCTCTGGTGTTGGGTGCATGTCTTCTTTCTTCTGTTCCCTGGCCTCTTCGATGTATCATCAGCGAGTATCAGCCGGTGACTGTGTTTCTTTATTACCCATAGAGGGCGACACAGAATGGAGAGTACAAACATTGGGAACACAAAACATCACAATTACATAAATATGGGTAAATGAATTATGAAAATGATATATAAAAGTGATGCTAACGGCCCCATCCGCTAGCATCACTTACCTGTCCTTCAGTCGTCAGTCCCAAACAAACCTTCCTTGCTCAGTCCCAATGCAATATGCCTTCATCTCTATCCTTCTCCCGAACCACTCTTCCAATTCCTTCACCGTCTCTTCATCCATGTTCCCTTTAGATATTCCCCAGTCCTTCTTTTCGCACCTTTCCATAAACTCATATACTTGTTCCTTTGGAATTACTGCACATCGTTTCCCTCCCCTATCACACCATTGGTAGTCCGTCATTGTCTTTTTTATTTCCTCTTTCCCTGCAATACATAAAATGTTGGGCCCAGGTTCTTTTTTAGTGTCTTGGCTGTGTGTATCTTTTTTCTGTTTTCTTGTTGGTGGGGAGCGGGTGGGTTCACTGTCTGCAGGGGACGGGTGGGACTCAGAGGGTGCGGATGGTGTTGGGGTGGATTGGGGTTCCGTACTGTTTGCTTTTCTCCTTCTTCTCTTTCTTTTTTCCTTCCTTCTTCCCACTCTTGCTGGATCTCCTCTTCTTCTGTCGTTTCCTTTTCTGTTTGGTTCTCTTCTTTAGTTTCTTCTTCTTTTTGGGGTTCCGTAACAATTTCCTTTTCCTTTGGTGGGGGAGGATAGTTGACTCTTATGTGACTTCTCAGGCCACACTTATAACAGCGCGGGGCTCTGCCTTCCACCCACACTCTCATGATGATGGTACCCATTCTTATATTTTCTGTTAACAATTCCAGCGTTTCGGTCTCCGCCTGTACGCTCATATCCAGGGTAGCACCCCTCCAGCCTTCATATTTTATGGTGGCAAGGAGGATATCCACCTTCTTCTCATTCCCTCCAATCACAGCTGCTGCCATATATTTGCCCTCTAGGTGTGGGGGCACTCCCTCCACCCCGACTCGCGTGGTTTTCCCGTTTAAGTACGAAGGCAGCAGGTTACTCCGCTGTTACTGCCCCGGCTGCCACCCCTCTTGCGACGCTCTCGCTCCCATATCGAACCGTCACTGTACCGCATTCCATCCCTCTTGTCAAACACACAACTTCCTCCTCTGTTTGTTTCAGCGCTTCCTCAACAATTTCCATGCCCACTACTTCAATTCTTTTCCTTCCGCTTGCATACACTCTACACTTGACGGTCCCGTGATCGAACCACTCACCACGCCTTGTTGGTGGTGACAGCTCGACTTCGCCGTCCTCCTCCTCCACAAATTCCTGGAAGCCCGGCAGTTTAACCAGGTCCACCTCCTTTTCTTCCGACCTCCTCCTCGCCACTCCTGCATACGCATTACCAAGCTTCCCATCCATTCCTTTCACTGCTCCTTCCAGCTCCTCCTCGGACGTCGACAACTCCGACAAACTTTCAAACAAACTTCTCCCGGCCATCCTTCCCGTTATGGAGGGGCAGTCCATTTTCCCCTTGTCCGTCCCAACACAGACAGACAACCAAAATCCCCACACCGAAACGCTCAACAATAACAAATTCAACAATCAAAAACTAAGCAACTCACAATAAACAGTTTCTGAGCATCGATGAATAAATGAACAAGTGACAGCGAGTGTCAGCCGGTGACTGACTGTCTTGTCAAATTTCTCCCTTTAAATACCTGCCGCATAGGCTCCAGCAGGCAGCCCCAGCAAGTTGTCACGTGACACAGTCTCACATTAACTGACTAGTGAAGGGCGCGTAGTTTTAGCCCGCGCTTTTTCTAAACGACCGTCACCTGTCAGCAGGCAGCTCCAGCAAGTTGTCATGTGACACAGTCTCACATTAACTGACTAGTGAAGGGCGCGTAGTTTTAGCCCGCGCTGTTTCTAAACGACCGTCACTTGTCAGTCAGCGAAGCTGATTCAGTCAGCTTGTCTCACCTAATGATGTTATTTCCCATCGGTCTTCCCGCTTCAGCCATATATAGAAGCTGACTTTTTCGACCGCCTCCTGTACTCTCCTTATTAGTTTACGCAGCTAGGGG
Source organism: Octopus sinensis (assembly GCF_006345805.1). Taxonomy (NCBI): domain Eukaryota; kingdom Metazoa; phylum Mollusca; class Cephalopoda; order Octopoda; family Octopodidae; genus Octopus; species Octopus sinensis. Next base: position 34,522,177 of record NC_043002.1, on the reverse strand, counting down.
CTAGAAAAAACAAATCTTCTTTTGAAAAGCGTTGTCATTTTCTTTTCAATTAACCCTCTAGCCCCAACTGCCAGGTGATAATATTCGACATTCCATCCCTGTTCTCTGCTTTCTTCGATTAGCTTTTCATACTTCTCCTTTCGTTCCTCTGCGTTGCCGATGTTCTCTTCTCAAGGTACTGTCAGTTCTAGTAAAATTCCCATTCTCCGGTCTCTGTTCCATAGAACTAAATCCGGTCTTTTTGTTGTTTTTATTAGTCGAAATACTACTTGTCTTTCCAAGTCCGTGGCCACCTCCCAGTATCCCTCCCATCTTTCGTCCATCTCGTATACTTTACTTGTAGGCCTGGTTTTATAACCTTTTCCTTCCTTGTGGAAGTATACTTTCCTGCGCTTTTCTACTTTTGGGTATTTTCCCCTATTGTACCTCTCGATCTTCTCCTTGAGTGCTGCGCTTATGACACCGAGGACTTTATTATGCCGCCATGTATATCTTTCAAGTGCTAGTCTGCAACTGGACAGAACATGTCTAACCGTCGCTTTCTCTCCGCATCTACACTCATCGGTTTTGTTTATGTTCCACCGGACTAAGTTCGCCGGTGAGGGTAAAACGTCGAAGATAGACTTGATCAGGAAGGATGTTCTTGCTTGTTCCCAAGCCCAAAGTTCCTTCCATGATATTCTGCGGTTGATCACATATTCCTCCCATCTCAGGCACTGTCCCTGTTGACTGCATTGCACCAAATGTACATTCCGCCTTTCTTCTTCCTCCTTTCTCACTTCGTATACCACTGCCTCTTTCATCTCTTTTTATGTGACAACAACAGTAGCAGCAAACAACAAGAACGACAAGCATGACCAGCTACTCTTCATACTTGGTTTCTTGAAGACAGCCGCTAATGCTGTTCTCTTAGTAGTTGATGTCGCTAAAGACTGACGACATGGTTGAATGGATTCGACTGTTTGACCTTTTAAAAGTCCTTTTAAAATTCTTTCAGTCATATCGGTTTCCTCATTTAGGTTGTTAGGTCCAAAGTTTGACAAGGGAACAAAATGATTTATTTTTGTTTGATATTTAATGCTCATTGTTAAATACCTTGATATTTATTGCTCATTCGAAATACTAGACCAGTTTAAGAAAAAAAAAATTTTAAAAGATTTTGAAAGGAAACATTTAAATGATTGCAGACCGACTCCGAAATTACCTAATTTGCGAAGAAATATATTCGACAATTTCAGACTAATCTATATAAAAAGGAAATGATATTAAAAGCATTACCTAGCGATTCACCACGAAGAGGTGCTTTTTTCGCTCATAAGTCTAACCCTAGATGAGGCCAGCATACGGGCTAATATGCTTTTAACAGGGGTCTTTAATTTTATTAATCTTAGCTGGTCCGAGGATTATATCCAGCCTGGAGCTAAGCAACTGAAGTGGAGGGATACGAACGCTTTCCTCGATACAACAAAAGACTTTCCCATACATCATTACCCGTCCAATTAGGGGAAAATAACATTCGACTTTGTCTTTATTCACAATGTTCAATTCATTCCCACAGCTATTTCCAACCAAAGCATTATCCAATTATCTGTATATGGCACAAAAATATATCCGACTCGCAGCATGGATTTCTACCCCGAAGATCTTGCCTAACAAATCTTCTCCCTCTTGAAGAGTGGATTACAAGGACCATGGCTGAAAAAGACTTGGTGGGCGTGGTATTTTTGTACTTCGCAAAGCCAGAAGGAATCTTTTCCTCATCCACCGATCCTTTCAAATGGACGTCTTTTAGCCTCTATATATCACTCTAGTTCGACCCATCCTCGAATATTGCATCCATAACTCAAACCCATATCTCCAGAAAGACATTCAACACCTGGAACGGGTTCAACACTTGGCAACCCGAATGGGCGCGGGCTTGTCTAAGCTTGCGTAAGAGGAACATCCTCAACGGCTGGCATTGCCTTCACTCGAACGACGGAGGATGCAGGAAGATCTCATCCGGCTTTCAACATCTTCAACGGACATGTAAACTTACCATTTGCGAAGATTTTCACCCCAGCGCCGGATAGAGGTCTTCGTGGACATGATCGCAAACTTTATCCCCGACACTTTCATTTCAACAGGCGGAAGGCTGTATTCTCCGTCCGTATCGCAGCCCCGTGCATAATCCAAGCGAATTCTTTGATCCCACAACTCAAGTGCAGAGACACAACTTAAAATTAATATCATGGAAGTTGATATACTTGCGGCTATTAATGATTTAGACTCAAACTCAGCATCTGTACCAGATAGTATTCTAGTTATATAGCTAAAAAACGTGCAAAAACCGCCTCATGAAATCATTAAAGGTACTATTTCAAAAGTCGCCAGATACCTTCATATTCCCGAGACTATTGAAAGAAGCTATAATAAAACCTATATAGGTACAAAGAAGGTAGCAGTGCTGAAGCTAAAAATTACAGACCTGTTTCCCTCACGTCTTACACATCTAAAATTATCCAATGCCTTGTCCGAAGACAAAAAGTAATAACATACCTGAGGGAAAACAACTTAGATGACACTCGGAATAGGTTTCGGACTGAACGAAGTTGCCTGTCACAATGCTTACAACATCATAACACTACCTCTAATAATCTCTTAAGAGGAAAGATCATTGACTGTTAAAACCTTGATATTATTAAGGCGTTTGACAAGACTGATCATGGAATCCTCTATCATAATTTAAGAAATCTTGGTATCACAGGAAATGTCGGAGAAGGGTTCTTTAACTCCCTATACGGTAGGAGTCAACCTATTACTGCAAAAAGATTTCTCTCTAAGTTACCTGTAATACGTCGTATACATCTGGGAACGAATTACACAAAAATATCGATGGCTAAGAGCTAAACCAGAAAAAATATGAAAATTAGTACTTTACAATTTCAGCTTCTTCATTACAAACGAATTAACCCAAATCGCAATATTTGATACACGGTAACATAATGATTCAGGGCACTAACGACTTCTTTAAATGCAGCAAACTCATAGGCTGCCCGTTTGGGATAAGCTCGCAAGACATGGTAAGCGTCAGTCGCCGACCTGTCCAAGATACCGGGGGTGGGGGACAGGGAAACCGTCCCTCACGCTATTGTTCAGTGTCTGGAGATAACTGAAATAAGGGCTTATGCTGAATACCTGTTGTCCGACGAAGGAAGAGTACAGCTGTCGACTGAGTCAATTATAAAAATTGACCCACCGGGAGTTTTAACGAACGATCGTAAGAATTGTTTTATCACGGTTGTAGCAATAGCGAAAGATGCAGTATGGAAGACTAGGATAAAAGGAATTAAGACAGGCAACTTTATCTCTGGCCACAATTTACGATCATTTTTTTTCTTTTCATTTGAAAAGGAAGCTGTGGCTGGAGAAGAGATGTCTGTTGGAGTGTACGTTCCAAAAGAGATGGAAGCATGTAGCACGAGTGGTGTGCGTGCAAAGAACCGTATGAATAGACGAAAAAAAAAGAAGAAAATAAAGGTACCAGCGGTAGATCGTGGCTTGTGGTCGGAGCGTGGCCTGATCATCGCTTCATTTGTATTGTTTTTGTATTGTTAGTTCCATTCCAATTTTTTTCTATTGTATCAAAATTTTTAAAGTCATATTATATGTAAAATCATATCATTTCACTGATCCCATTAGTTGTTCTGTCCATTTCTATGTTTGGCCCCCGGTGGGCAATAAATAAATTGGTATTGCGTCTGTGTGAGTTGGAAGTGTTGGTATTGTTGCCGAAGTGCAAGTGTAGTTTCTGTTGATTGTTTCCGTGTTGTTGCCTGTTTTAATTGCTCTGGTCGCCATAGCGCTCTCTGTGGTGTCGTGGCCTTGGACAGTGAGCCCAATGGCGCCCAGAGCGAGCTCTGAGCTCTGGTCGCCATAGCGCTCACTGTGGTGTCGTGGATTTGGACAGTGAGCCCAATGGCGCCCAGAGCGAGCTCTGGTCGCCATAGCGCCCACTGTGGTGTCGTGGATTTGGACAGTGAGCCCAATGGCGCCCAGAGCGAGCCCATGACACTCCTTGGGCCCTAAGTAAGGCATGTGTAAAATTTGAACGAAATTGGTTGTGTAGTTCTCATGTTTTAGGGAAACAGACAGACAGACACACATTCTCAGTTTTATATATATAAAGATTTCAGCAATAGATATCAGGAAGATATCAGGAGATATCAGGAATAGAACAGGGATCTTATACATGACGTTTATAGACTTAACCGAGGTCTGTGACACCTTCAGTCGTGAGGGGCTTTGGAAGATCATGGAAAAGTTCGGCTGCCCAGACAAATTGGTGCAACAGTTTCATGATAGCATGCTCACTTGGGTGCTGGGCCGTGGAGATTCTTCTGACGCATTCCCAGTCACTGAGTGAAGTAGGGCTGTGTACTCGCACCTATGCAGTTTAGCACGATGTTCTCGACCATGATGTCAGATGCTTTCCACAACATCGATGAAACCAGAGCCAAGATCAGATTCAGGACCGATGGCAGACTCTTCAGCCTACGAAGACTACAGGCGAATAACAAGGTGAGAGAAGACTCAGTGCATGACGTCCTGATTGCAGATGATTGCACACGCAACACTGCCACTGAGGCTCAGATGCAACAGAGTATTAACTGTTTCCCATTGCCTGCAACAACTTTGGCCTTATGATCAGTACTCAAAAGACAGAGCCTATGCACCAACCTGCCCAACAAATGCAACGTGTTAAACCAACTGTCCCTGCCGGAGAGGGAAACCCTGAAGGTTGTTAGTAAGTTCATGCACCTCAGCAGCACACATTCCAGTTCTGAGAACATTGATAATGAAGCCAACACACATATCGCAAAGGGTATTTCAGCACTTGGATGGCTGTTAGGAAAAGACAGCCATGACGCTGGCTACCAAGCAAAGGTGCACCAAGCAGTTGTACTCCCTACACTACTGTATGCCTGTGAGAAGTGGGCAGTTTATAAATGCTGCACCAAACAACTTCCACATGAACTGTCTGAGAATGCTGTTGAAAATCCCCTGGCAAGATAAGGTCCCAGACAAGGAGGTTGTCTGCCGAGGTGTTGAGGAGAGAGTAGATCCGGTGGGCCGGGCACCTCGTTCAAATGACTGACGCACGATTTCCTCTCCAAAAAAAAACTGTTTCCCAACGAACTGGCGGAAGGAAAGCGTACGCAAGGTGATAAGAAAAAAAGGGCTTCAAAGCCTCACTGAAGTGCTTTGATATTTACCCCGACCCTTGGGAAATGCAAGAACAAGCCCACCCTTCATGGTGAAACTGAGCCGGCAAGGGTACCACATACAAACAGAATAGGATCGCAGGAGCACAAAAACGCGACCTGCGAAAATCCATAGCCAACTCCTTGTCTTCAGTCCTAGAAGACCACCAGAGCCCGAGCTGCGGTAGAGCTTTACGAGCACGCATCGAGAAAAGCTTTTGTGGTTGCGTATATAACAAGTTCGCTTTGCATCCACGCGGTTCCATGTTCGAACACACTGCGATACACTGTGATTAAACTTTGTTGGATGGAAGCTGTACAGTTCGTCAAACACAAACACACATGTATGTGTATGTATATATATATATATTAAACGGCGATGCATCAGCATGGCCGCAGCTCTGAGGTGAAACTAGAGAGAGAAAAATATATAAAAGAGAGAGAGGAAGCGAAAGAGACAGACAAAAAGAAAGACAGAAAGAAGAGGAAGAGAGAGAATGGCTGTAATAATATATGTTCATTCTTTAATAAATTAATCAATTGAAATGATTATGCCGGCAGTAGAATTGTTGGGTAGCCAGAAACCAGCTTTGATGGAGCTGACCTCTCCTTCCGGGACCATCTTGTTGATTTAAGGTTAAGTACAACAGCATTATCTAATGTGTCTTTTCTTTATTTCAGACGGTGTAGTTTTATTTAAGGGAGATTTGGTTGCTATTTCTAACAGCAACGGAGACAGTCAGACACTGTTGCAAAGCACTTATTAAACAACGACAAACAATGGCTAATCAACCAATCACCATTCACTGTAATAACGATTTCAAATATTGACACAAGGCCAGCAATTTCGGGATGGGGTGAGTTAAGTCGATTATATTGACTCCAGCCGAGATATCTCAGTTGGGAGAGCGTTAGACTGCAGATCTAAAGGTCTCTGGTTCGCTTTCGAGTTTCAGAAGTGTGTGCACGCTTGTTTATTTACGTTTTTTTTTTTTTATTATTCAAAAACGCTTTTCTTGTGTGTGTCTTTACAAGGACGATTGGATCCATATACCTAGCAGGATTTCCAATTATTCATGTACGTAAGTGTGTGTGTGTGTGTGTGTGTGTTTGTGTGTAAACAGGGAAAATAGGATAAGCACTTTTTCTGAGTATAAATAGAAACAAAGTCGACTTTGCCGTTCATCGTTGCGGGAAATATGGAATAAGAACAACTGATTGTACATTATCTACGCCATCAACACAGCTCTACTTTCATTTAGAAACAAATTAAAATAAACACATTATTGATTGAGCAGGCACGTATGAAAGGCACTTTCATTTCTGACCAAGGATTGACCAACTTTTTTGTCTTCCTTCTACGAGGGAAGATAAGGTTAGAAAAGAAGTGTCTGTCATCGGACAGATTCGGTAAAAGGTGGATGCAAGTGGATTGCATGTTGGGAATGAATGGTCCTACGTGAGTGCTATCCAGGAAAAGTTAAAACAAAAGGTTCAGTGGTGGAACGTGTCTTGCAGAGTCGGAACAGTTCCCCCACTGTGTTGTGATATGTCTGTCCCTTCATTCGTTTTATATTATCATAACATTTTTAGATACACTTTTGTGTAACAACATTCGATACCCAGAATCATTTGTACTGCCCCCTTGTGGTTAGAATAAATGTATTCGCTATTTCTCCGTTCTGTTGATGTATTATACTGTAAGTTGCTGGTAATTGTTAATTTAATTGTTGAATTTGCTGTTGTTTCATTTGTTGTGTGTTTTTTTAAAACAAAACACCTTGTTTTATCGTGTTTAGCAGAATTTTGAACGTTATTCCCCTCTTGAGGAGGGGAATTATTTATTCTCTTGTGCAAGGGCTTCTCTCCAACCCCAAAGAAAAAACTATATGAGGAAACCAATTTTAAAATGCCTTCTGATAAAGTTTTGACCATGCCGTCGGGCGAAGAATTTTTGAACGGAAAAATTGTTGAAACAATTGGGTCTAATTTCGCTGCAGGTTTCGGCCCGAAAGTCGTCTTGAACAGGCGAGTCAGGTATTCCTCGTCGACACCCAGGTTCGCCTCGAGATCGTTGTCGTACCTCCCCTCCACTAATCTCCTATAGAATGCTTTGGTTGTGTTGAAGTCGCTCAAGGTCGACCCGGGACGGCATAGTTGCTTGAGAGCAACGCGACACTCGCGGTGCCATTCGCCCTTCCTCGGCCTCTTTTTGATCCACGACTGTAGTTCGGTCATGGAGACGAGCTGCAGGAAAGCGTGCCTCACAAACGGCGACCACACCTGTTCACCATCGTCTACGTAGAGCCGGAGATGTCGCAGTCTCAGCCCGTGTCTGCGCATCATTAACCACGGCATGCCCAGTCTTCCTTTTAACGAGTCACCGGAAAAAGGCCTCGGTGATACTCTTTTTATAAAGTGCATAAAGTGGACATGTCTTTGATATTTGATATCTTACTTTACCATATAGTGATAATTAATATTTTATTTCACTCATTACTTTATATCTAAAATATTCGTTCACTTCTGATGCATCACGTCTTAATTCATTCAACTCTCATAATTCATATCCTAAAGAAACATTTCGTACTGTCGCATATTTCAGAGCAAATCCATCAATATTTTGTAGGCAGTCGTTGTGATATAAATACGCTTGAAGGCTGTGAAAAATCTTTATAATGTAGATTAAATTGGAACAGAGATATTTAATTTGTAACTAAGATGATGATGATGTATAGAAAGCTAGGGATTACTATATTTAAATACTGGTTGTTCATATTGGTATCTTAAAATGAAACGTTGTTGTATGTGGCTATTTTTTGTGAAGAATGAAAATCAGATACACATTTAATAGAAACTGTAGGGGATAGCTAATATGAACTTTAATTATACATTCTACACTTATTTTAAACTTGTCTAAAAAGGATATCAGATATACAGGTGTACAGAAAGGAGTGAATAGACAGTATAGACAAAGTTTTCTACATGTGGCTATCTAATGTGAATTAACCTAGATAGCAAGAATCTGTTCTTTATAGACTTGAATCACGAAATGAATGAAACATAGATATTTTAAATTTATATATAACTAATGGGGCTTCATATTTATCTCTTTCATGACATGGGGTGAAGTGGAGGTAAAAGAAAAGAAAAGAAAATGACAGAATGTGGGGTTAGAAATGAAAATATATATACATATATAAAAGTACAAGATCGCTAATTTAAATTAAATAACGATCTTATCAAGTAGCCAGCATGGAAATAAAAACCTTCAAAGGTAATAATTATTATTAAAATTATAATTTAGGGTATCTAAGAGATACCTCTATGCTGAAAATAGCAGCCATGATATGACTCTAAAACCACATTAAATGCCCATACAGCACAAGGAGAGAAGACAAAAAGACAAAATAAAACTAGTAAATATATATATATGTATATATATATATGTATATGGCGGTGCCCCAGCATGGCCACAGCTCATAAGCTGAAACTAGAATCAATCAATCATATGTATATATATGATATATATGAGTCACTCACTCTGTCACAGATATAACATAACGAAACAAAGTTTCTATTATTGATGTAAATTTGTTAAAAATGGTTTATCCTCTATGTATTAAATCTATATGGTCATCTGCTTCTGAAGAGAGCGGTTTCTTTCAAATTGACGTAATGTTTTCTTTGATAAATTAAATGGAGCCGCTTGAAATGGCCATAATGTCTTGACACCTGTACAAAAGTGACTTGATCTAAGATCGCGCACTGAAACAAAAACAATTGCAGCACCAAGTTTTGTCAGTGAACGGGTCGCGGTTTCAAAGCGACGAAAATATGTTGACGCAAATGAAAATTAAGTGTTGAAGTGAAACTAATGGTTTTTGTGTGTTCTTGAATGGCTTACAAATATCCTCCAGACTGCAATTGTTTATATATATATACAGTGGGGGGAAATAAATATTCGTACATGTCAAAATTATTTATTTATTTAATTTCTAATGAACATAAATGGGATATACCAATACTATATTTGCATACACGTGCAAAAGAAACTAATAAATTATAGTAACTAAGGAATTTATATACAATTATAAATATTTAGGGGTGAAAAAAGTATTCATACAGAATAAATTTACGATTTTCTATGCCACAAAATTCTGTTAAAATAATATTTTTTTTACTTGAACTTTTTCAGTTGTTCCAGTTGTCATTTCTAAGTGTCAAAACGCTAGCTTCTTCATTCAACACTGAGACAACATAAAGTAGTATCGTAATAATGGTAAAAAATAAAGAACTTACAAACTAAGTGAAAAACTTAATTATTGAACACTGGAAAGCAGGTAAAAGTTACAGGAAAATACCAGAGACCCTTTGTATTCCATTTTCTTCCATATGTTCATTTATTCAAGGATATAAAAAATCAGGTACTGAATAAGATCCAGTGCACCATGCAAGATTTCCCCTAGAGCTTTAAGAAAAATGAATCGAAGAATCGAAATAAAATGCTATGATCACCAGAAAGGAGTTGCTAGAAGATTTGTTAGCTTCAGGGACTAGTGTTACACTACGAACAATCAGCAATGAACTTCATAGGAATGAACTGAAGTCACACTCTCCTAGAAAAACTCCGCTGTTGACTAAAAGGCATAGAGATGCCCGTTTAAAATTTGTTTATGAACATAAAGATAAATCTGATACATTCTGGGAAAATGTTCTATAGACAGACGAGTCGAAAATTGAATTGTTTGGACGAAATTTGCGTAGCCATGTTTAGAGGAAAGATGGTACTGCCTATTCGTCGAGAAACACAATTCCTACCGTAAAGTTTGGAGGTGGCAACATCATGGTGTGGGGGTGTTTCTCTGAAAATGGTCCTGGCAATTTACATGTGATAGATGGTAGAATGACTGCAGAGATGTACCAAAATATTTTGAACAATAATTTATGGAACTCTGTAGAAAAACTCCAGATTTGTGAAGTGTGGGTTTTACAACAGCCTAAGCATGCGGCGAAGTCTACCAAAAATGGATTGTCGATTACAATATAAAATTATTAGAATGGCCAAACCAGTCACCTGACTTGAACCCCATTGAAAATTTGTGGCGTTATTTGAAAATTAAAATTCATTCAAGAGCCCCAACGTGCATTGCAGATTTGAAGAAAATTTGTCAAGAAGAATGGGAAAAAATTCCTTAAGAAACATGTGAGTCATTGATTAAGAACTACAAGAAGAGATAGGTTGAAGTGGAACTGAATAATAGTTATGCTACGAAGTATTAAATCAATAGTATCAGTTATTTATGTTCTTTACGAATACTTTTTTCACCGCTAAATATTTATAATTGTATATAAATTCCTTAGCTACTATAATTTATTAGTTTCTTTTGCATATTCTTAGTTTATGCATGTGTATGCAAATATAGTATTGGTATATCCCATTTATGTTCATTAGAAATTAAATAAATAAATAATTTTGACATGTATGAATATTTATTTCCCCCACTGTATATATGTCAGTGGCGACTCCGGCACTCAGGCTGTTCGGGCTTAGCCCGAGTATAAATTTAACAAAGCATTAAGTGAACGCATATTTGCAAACTGATTTAATTTTTCCCAACACTGACTATATGCAAGTAATTGCAGCCAACAACTCGGGCTCCTTTTATTGAGCCGGGTCGTAGTTCATTTATATTTTGTTCAGCGTCTAGCGGTCGTCTTAGAGGTGCTCGGTGTCAAAAAATTCGTAGCAGACGTTTTCTCGACATCTTTCACATGCGCCCGACTCGGGCTCAGAAGTTACAGCCCGAGTTGTTATCTATAATCGTAAAAGTTAAAAGTAATTCAAATTCAATGTTTTCTTGAAACAATAAATTTCTATGGAGATTAGGATTTAGATTCCAATTTACGAAAAGTTTCCGTTCTACAATATTCTGAAAGGAACGATAAATTATCCAGCAACTCGGGCTTTTACGAACGAGCCTGGTAGGTTTAGAAGACTAACTGGAATCCCTTGTCAAGAGTACTGGCAACAGTCAGATCGCTGATGTTTGTTGTGCACTCCGCTGTCATTATTTGATTGCTGTTATTCTGGGCGTCTGTGTGTTTTGCAGGGTTGTCTTATTTTTAACCTTAACTTAGAAATAGAGAAAGACATAGTGCTAGATATAAAAAATAAACCATTTGACGCTAGAAATATTGCAGAAAACGTGAAATTCTTTGAGCAGGCAGGCCGAATCCTTCATCGAAAACCAAAGTTGGAACTTGAACATTTCAGATAAAATGGTATGAACAGATTGATTGGCTTTGTGCAAGTAGCGTCACGGAGAAACTCTACTGCTGGCTATGCTTGTTGTTTCAACCAAAAGCTAATCAGTCATGGACAGGTGAAAGTTAGGATAATTATCAAAACATCCTGAGTGACTGTAAGCACCACAGTATATCAGTGAATCATTTAAGTAGTTAAAAAAGCTTGAAAACTTTCGGACTGTACGATATTGTGACAGCAATTAGTGAGTCTGCCAAACTGGAAAAAGAACGGCATGAAGAAAATAGACATTATTTAAAGCAGTTAACAAATGCAATGTTATACCTGTGTAAATAAGAGTTGCCGTTATGTAGACATGACAAAGGAAGTGACAGCCTTAATAGAGGAAGTTACCGTGAACGATTTCAGTGTTTTGTTGAAGTCGACAACGTGTTTGCTTCTTGACTTTCTACTAAAGAGGAGTCGAAACAGTTCTCAGGAGTCTCAAGCACAATACAAAATGACCCAATACAAGCGATTGGAAATGTCATCTCTGATGAAATTAGAAGCGAAGTTGATAAAGCTCCGTTCATGTCTGTACAAGCCGACGAAACTACAGACTCTGCAATGCATGTCCAACTATCGATCATAATAAGATATGCATATGAAGACAAAACATGTGAACGATTTCTTGGATCCTATGAAGTCAGTGTTGATAAAAGTGCCACAAGACTGGCTGATGTGATCGCAACTGCGTTGAACTCCTTCAGTCATGCTACCGATAAATTAGTGAGTCAGACTTACGACGGGGCAGCTGTAATGACAGGAACGCTAAACGGAATACAGAGCTAGCTAAAGGATAAAGGATTTAAACACGCGCACTTCATTCACTGATATGCGCATAAGCTTAACTTAGTCTTGAGTAAAAGTGCCGAGAAGGTGAGTGGAATAAATATGTTTTTTTTCTCATTTACGCGCATTTAGTAAATTTACATCTTCCAGTACTAAGCGGAAAAACGTTTTCAGGCAGCTTAATGTCAGTATTCCATCACTGTGCGAGACAAGATGGTGCTATAGATCAAGAACTGAGTCCTCCATAAAACTATTGCATGAAAACTCGAAAAATGTCTTCACAAGTATTCTATGCTCTAGTGAAAAGTGGGATGAAAATACACTTTGTCAAACAGACAATCATTTGGCGAAGTTGAATGATTTCACATTCGTGTTTTTCATCAGTTGCTTTCATAACATACTTTCTCAGGCTGGAAAAATCTTTGATATCCTGCAGTGTAAGCTACTCGATATAAAGCATGGTCAGAGTAAACTAAGCGACTCCATTCATTGTGCTGAAGGTTATCGTATGGACGAACATTATGAAAACATTCTGCGCAATACAGCTGCTGTCATTGAACAGGCAGATGAGTCTGATCCATCTCTTAGAAAATGAGTCAGAGGTGCACAAATTAATTACAAAATTACCTATTTTGAAATAATTGATATCGTTCTGATGTCCTTACGAGAGAGATGTTCTGGCATTCAAGAGGATGCATTTAAAAAAATTACTAGACGTTAAGTTTGGCTCGGATTTCTATCGAGAAAAGCATTTTGAACGACGTGGGCAACAAGAAGGAGCTGCATGACACGAGTTCGCCATCAAACCAAGACGACTGGAGTTCATATATAAATGAAGTGAGTAATTTTTATATCAAAACTATATTTCGGTCTTATTGTTAAATTATCAGTGTACATATAACTCTGCGGTGTGCTTTATGCTTCTTTCTTTCTTTTATACATGTGTCTTATGCAAAATCTGTGATGAGCCCGAGTGACGCGGATGACCTGTAGTCGCCTCTGATATATATATATATATATATATATATACCTTTTACTTGTTTCTGTCATTTGACTGTGGCCATGCTGGAGCACCGCCTTGAAGGGTTTTGGTCGAATGAATCGACGCCAGGACTGTTTCTTAAAGCCTGGTACCTATCATATCGGTCACTTCTGCTGAACCGCTAGATACGGGAACTTAAACACACCAACACCGGTTGTCAAGCAGTGGTAGGGGACAATCACAAACACAAAGACACTCACAAGTATACATACATGCATACATACATGCATGCATGCATACATACATACATACATACATACATAAATATATATATATATATATATATATATATATATATATATATATATATATATATACATACGACGAGCTTCTTTCGGTTTCCGTCTACCAAATCCACTCAAGGTTCACAAGGCTATGGCCCGCCTGAGGTTATAGTGGAAGACATTTGCCTCCAGGTGCCACGCAGTGGGACTGAATACGAAACAATTTGGTTGGCAAGCAAGCATCTTACTCAACAACCACGCCTGCGCTTATACATACATACACACACATACACATATGTATGTATGAATGTATATATACAAAGTTGAAAATGAAGATAATAATGGAAGCTGGAAGCAACTAATAACCAATATCAAGGTGTTAAGGCTAATCAACAGGTATAGAACAGATAAATAGAGTTAAGATCAGAAATATGTTTCTATTACCTAAATTTTAATCAGCTTCAGAAGGACTCCGTTAATGATATCACAGTGGTGCAACGAAATTATGACACTTTTGGAAATAAAATGAAAGTAAGACAGAGTTTGTGCAATTCTTATGTGATCGAGATAAATCTAGCACACCGTAAATAAATGTTTCTCTGTCGATGGAAATAGCAGTATGCGATACAGAGCTGCTTCAGAGGGCGGGACAATCATTTAATTTACATGTAGCAATGATAATTACGTTTTCTGATTTGATGATGACGTGACATTGTATGGTGGGACTGATACACCAATAGACTGAATCACAATGGAAATATAACGACGCAAAAGAATTTTGAATGACAATTGTAACATTATCAAGGTGAAAATTTGTTCGACTACGAAAAAAGAAAAAAAGGAATTGCAATAAAAAACTTTATCGCCCGCAGAGGGACTTGAACCCGCGACCCTCAGATTTCATCAATCGACACTACATAAAAGTCTGATGCTCTACCGACTGAGCTATGCGGGCTGACGTGATGCAGAGCCAAATTTTAGATATATTAATCATATTGGACTTAGCGATAATCAACAATTGAAAAATTGCTGTGGATTGAAATGATTGTTGTATAAAGTTTATTATGGTTTTGATATCTATTATCTTACTTAATCACATTGTGATAATCAAAATTTTGATTCTTTCGGATATCAAGGTATTATATTTTAATATATTCGTTCACTTCTGAAATGCCATGCCATATCACATGCTTTACCTGCTGAGGTATGCAGACTGATCATTATTCTTAATAAAATCTTCAGAGATTACAGTTTCCTTAGGTTGTATTCTTTCTTTTATTTCACATCAAAACTCTGTAAAGACATTGCTTTTTGTCTTTTTATATTATTGTTGCTATGGTTTAAAAAAAAATTATTTATGGTTTATTTTTATTGTTTACGGAGATGTACTTGCATAGCGAATGACTTGATCTGAAATCGTGTGCTGGAACGAAAGCAATTGCAGCGTGGAAGGTGTTTATAAGCCATTTAAGAAACACTCGAAGTTTTGTCTGTGAATAGGTCGCGGTCTCAAAGCGACGAAAATATTGTGACAAATTAAATTTAAATGTTGAAGTGAATCTAACGTTTTTTGTGTTTCTTAAATGGCTTATAAACACCTTCCACACTGCAATTGTTTTATTGTTTAGTTCTTATTATTTCTGTAGTCAATTACACAACATTTAAATACAAAGAAAAACAAAGGTAAGATAAAAAGGAAAAGAAAGAAAAAAGGGGCGGACAAAGCAGCAGAAGATGGAGGGGAGGAGGCAATGGGCTACATACCCTGGGACAGATGCTGTGCCCAACAGTGGCCCACGGTAACGACTTCAATGGCGTTGCCGCGGAAAGGCCAGCTACACTCGCTGCAGCAGCCACTCCACCTGGCGGGGCTCATTTCTTACACAGGACGCCCTTATCCCGATTTTGTGGAGGAGGAAATCGGTAGTACGGAGTCGGAGAACAGTTTTTAGACTTAATAAATATAAGCAGCTATTTGCTGGACTCTGAACAGAGCCAGGAATGAAATCGCTGAGAGTGCTCGAATTTTCGAACGTTGTGAATATTAGATAATTTCTCGTTGCTTGAGCACGCGTTCCCTCCTCTCTCTCACAGACACGCATACAAACATATCGTATACACTGTTGCTAAATGAACTTTCCAACTTCGAGTTGCCTAATCAGCAACCAGAACTATAAATATAGTAATCCATCAATGGTTTTCGTTACAACACACTAAAATGGTCTGCTGGTAGCAATAGATTTCTCTGAACTCTTTGATTTTTTCTTTTCTATTTGAAAAGGGAAATCTTTCCCGAAATGTTAAAGGGTCTCTGAAACCACGTGGTTCTTTGACTCCTATTTCTAGCAATGTTGGTAATACTTTGTATCCTTGTTTATTAATATATATATATAAAATTTTATTTCAAGACAGACCCATTTTTTTAGCACTAGCATTGAGAAAAGAAACTACCATCCACTCCAAATACTACAGGTAAGTTCAGTCCCAGTGCGTGGCACTTTGGACAAGTGTCTTCTACTATGGCTCCAGGTCGACCAAAGTCTTGTGAATGGATTTATTGACGGAAACTGAAAAAGACCCATCATACATACACATGTGTGTGTGTATATATATGTATATATATGTGCGTATATGTGCATGTTTGTCCCTTACCACTACTTGTCAGTGTTGGTTTGTTTACCTGCGCCGTAACTTAGGGACCGACAGAATAAGCACCTGAGTGGGATCAATTCGTGCAACTAAAATAACCTTCATGGCGATGCCTCAGTATGGCGATGCCCCAGCATGGTGATGTCCCAGTAGTTCATTGACTGAAACAAATAAAAGATAAAGTTGTGAAAATCTTCATATCATGGTTGCTGATATTGGTATCTTAAAATGACATGTTATAGTATGACGTAGATCAATCTAACTGCTTTGATAGGAAAGTCTCCCAGTTTAATACTCATACATAGATAATGTGATTATTATATTTGGCGAATGTAACATCAGACGTAGTTGCTAACATTTTACAAGAACGTTGTGAGACCTCTTCATACTGACAAAATAACTTTCTCTCTGAAGTTAGATATTTCCAGGAAACAGAATTCTGCAAAGACAACTGCTCTTACTGGTACAATTAATTTTGGTAGGAAATTCAATGCGAACAGGTTTCATGGTATAATGGGAGCCTTCCTTCCTTCCTTAAGAATACCTCGGAGATTTTCTTATGGTAGTGAAATAGTTAGTTTTTAACTGCTATTTCTAAATTTCGGTATGTGGTGAAGCAAATTTTTGCTGAACCCTAATTATAATTATACTCATAATTATAAAAAAATTTGTATAAGTTTACCGATAATGGTTCTTTTAACATAATGGTTAAATTATTAATATTAATTAATTAATTAATTTTATATGTGTGTGTGTGTGTGTGTGTGTGTGTGTGTGTGTGTGTGTGTGTGTGTGTATGTGTTGGGAGAATTCACAAAAAAAACAAAAAAAACAAAAGACGAAGACAGGTGGTGTAGACAACAAACAGATGTATTAGTATAACGCTCGGGAAGTGAAAAAGTCATTAACATTTTGAGCCTACGCTTTTCCACAGAAAGGAACACAGAAAGAAACAAAGAGAGAAAATAAAGAATGTGTAGTGGCTAGCGAATATATATATATATATATATATATATATATATACGTGCGCACACACACACACACACACACACACACACGCATACACACACGCATACACACGCATACACACATACACGACAGAAGTAAATAGACACCGCATAAAGCATCGTGTTATGTTTATTCTAACTTGTAAAAATTTATATTTTTTATTAATTGACATTTTTATGTTTCAGATTATGTATGTGACTGTTTAATCATGCTATGTAGAAAAGAAACCTTGGAATTGTCTGAATTTCAAAGAGGCCGTATGGTGGGCGTAGCGTAAAATCGCAGAAAACCTTGGGATCTCGCTTTCTATAGTTAATAGAATGATTGTGCAATTCACCAGAGAGGAGAAGGGGTCCACATCACCTCGTTCAGATTGACTAGGTCTCTTGACAGGACTCTTCTCTTTGTTACGAGAAGTGTGGAGGATAATCCTCTTTGCAAGGCCTCTGACATAGTAGAACAAGTTGATGTCAGTCCCAGAACAGTTGTCAGGTATCTCCACAAACTTGGTTACTATGGCAGAGTAGCAAGAAGGAAGCCAC
>NC_043002.1:34486870-34501870 GCF_006345805.1 Octopus sinensis | reverse complement strand
TTGAGTTTGTATAAATTATGACAACAGTGATTTGTCTGTTTGCCGTAGATCGGTGAACAATTTGCTCACGAGACACTGACGTTGCAAAATTATCATTTAGCCTAAATTCTTGAAGATAAGACACCGCTACTGTCAGGCCATAACTTTTGAAAGTTATCGCTGTATGAATGTGTATGTTTCCTCTTGAAAATTTGTTATATGTCGACCACACGCATTCATACACACATCAAGCCGGCTATTGACAGTCTTAGCTTGTCCTGCCAACATTCAGACACGCGTGCATTTCATATTTAGCCCTTCGTTCAACATACATACATACATACATACATAATAATATATATATATATATATATATATATATATATATATATATATATATATATATATATATATATATATATATATATATATACATATAATATAAAAGAACAAAGTGTACGTACGCCGCTATGTATGTGACCTCGTGAGCACCGCCAGCAATTTTTTTTCCTCTGTCTTCCCTTTCGGGATCTTCCTTCTCCTTTGTTCTGACGAAGAGCTCCGCTCGAAACGTTAAACCCTCCTTCCCTTCTTTCCTGAGCGTCCAATAATACTTTATCTGTTCCACGTCCTCGCGTTGCTGTGTTTTTTTGTGTTTATGTTTGGATTAACTATAGATATATATATATATATATATATATATATATATATATATATATATATATATATACAAAATGGGACAAGAACGCAAAACATCCGGACAACTAGGTGATACAAAAAGGGACAACAAAACATCTAGATAGACGATACAAAAGAGCAAGGACGGGTCATTCAAAGCTTTCTATCCTCAGTCAAGAACCGGATCATCTTCGCATATATATATATACACATTTAATATTTGACTTGTCATTCAAGATACACGTACATTTCATCGTTACTAATGTTATTTTGCGTTAAAGTTCTCTACCAGTTGCTTTGCATACATTTCATATTTTGTCAATCATTCATGATATATGTATATTTCATCAAGTTCATTTCACCATTAAATATATATGTACATATCAGTTCTAGTATTGTTATGTTTGTGTTAAAGCTCCCTACCATGTGCTATGCGTACATTTCAAACTTTGTTTTTTTTTGCATCCCTGTAACCTACGAGTTCGGCCGAAGAGACCGATAGAATAAATGTTAGGCTTTAAAAAATAAATTCATTCGATTAGAACCCTTCAAGGCGGTGCCCCAGCATGGTCGCATTCCAATGACTGGAACCCGTAATATATATTCTTTTATTCTTTTACTTGTTTCAGTCATTTGACTGCGGCCATACTGGTGCACTGCCTTGAAGGGTTTTAGTCGAACAAATCGACCCCAGGACTTATTTCTTAAGTCTAATACTTATTCTATCGGTATCTTTGCTGAACCGCTAAGTTATGGGGGCGTTAACATACCAACACTGGTTGTCAAGCGGTGTTGTGGGGACAAACACAGACACAAAACGCACACCACACACATAGATGTATATACACATACATACATACATGCATACATTCCTTTCTGTCGAAGAGCGTAGGCTCGAAACGTAAAAGACGTTCTCACTTCCCGCTCGTTAAACTAATACATCTTATTTACGCACCCATCTTCGTTTTTTGTTTCTTTGTAAATTCTCACTATGTATAAATATATATATATATATATATATATATATATATATATATATATATATATATATCATTGACTTCTTTCAGTTTCCGTCTACCAAATCCTCTCACAAGACTTTGGTCGGCCCGAGGCTATAGTAGAAGACATTTGCCTTATGTGCCACACAGGGGAACCGAACCTAGGACCATATGGTTGGAAAGCAAGCGTCTTACCGTGAATATATTTGTGTGTGTGTGTGTATGTACACTTAGTTATTACTGAAGTATATCTGATGTCCAACAATGACTTCTTTCTTTATTGTTGTTACCATAGTAAGCTTTAAGCAAATCATTTCAATATTGAAATATTGAAATATCAACTTTAAGTTACGTCATTGGTGGAGAAGATGGATGAGATAAATTCTATAAAAGTGTACTTTGTGGATTTTCTGCATAGAATGTACTTTGTTCATGTAATCATTTTTGACTACATTTCTGAAGCTCCCTAAATTTATTTCACTTGCAAAAATGGGCAGAGCTCTGGGAAAAAGAGTAAAAAAGGGTAGAAAAGAAAGCTCATTACTACTTTACTATAACAACTTGAGAGAGTGTGAGAGAGAAGGAGAAAAGGAGAGAGAGAAAGATAGAAGTAGAGATAGTGATAGAGATAGATAAATAGATAGATAGAGAGTGAGAGTGAGTGAGAGAGAGAGTGAGGGACGAAGAGGAAAATCATGAAGAAATTACTCCTATCACATCACAATGATATGAGGCTTCAAGCGAGATTTTCGCTTCTGTACTAAAAAAGGATGTTGTTTAATATCACTTAGGCCGTCACGTTGGAAGTTTAGGAATTTCCACTTGACGGAAAGAAGAGGAAGTGAAGAAGAGGAAATGGTTTAGGAGTGGACAGCGGTGGGGTGGATAATCAAAGAACATCTGTTGTTTCATGCAATTTCATCATTGTCATTGTTTTTCAAATTTTTGAATAAGGCACTTTAATCCCGAAATATTAAGCTTTAAGATATAATATCTATATATAAGAGTAAATGGATGAGATTAGATTGTATAAATGTACTGTATGGCTTTCTTTTATCTGCACACACACATACACAGACAGACACACACACACACACACACACATACACACGCACACAGACACAAGCACATACATCCACACAACATAGGAACTCGTCTATACATACATAAACGGCAGTCTGTTTGGTTGTGTTTGTTTGTGTCAAGTTGCGGTCTACACCCGTAAACGAATCTTCATGAAACTTTGCATACATATTATACTAACATCCCGTTTGTTATGAGGCTAATTGCAATTTAATAAAAATCTATAATTGGACGACTATGGCCCCTAGAATGGGTCCAGTTATAACCTATTTTCTTTTAACGGCCAAAGGGAAATAACCCATTTAGTTTTATGTATTTTTTTCTTTTGCCCACTGGTCATTTCTACCTCCATTTATTAGAGAAGCAATATTATTAGAATGACCGGCTGCCATTGATTACGTTGTATAAATACTTGTGCTTTCTACATTATATGGACTTTCTTACAAGAAGTTGTTAGATAAGGTCAGTGATACTATCAATCTAACCCCTGTCTTAAGTCAATATATAAATTTAATAGCATTTCATACACCTACCTAAGCTCTTTAATTTAAAGCAAATTTAAGTAAAATCTCACCATGGGTTATGGAGATATCAATGTCATAACTTATTTGCAAATTTTACCATTAGCGTACTCTTTCTATGGCAACTGTGCAAAAAATTTTCCAAATATTACATTTTATTTGGTATCGCACTTTACCAAGAACAACCCTTAAACAAGTAAAAAGTATTTTCCTCAACAACAGGTCCACTTATTTCGGTTAGTGATTTATTCGTGAATATACCATGACTGACGATGCCTTTCATGTCATCTTCAGCCATTTGACAGGCGCTGCATGAAGAACTTTTCAGAGTTACTTACTTTGAATTGTTATTATCTCATATCCGATTTGCCTGTTATTACATAACATGCTTCATGATTTTGGTATACATGCCTTATTACTATTTCTCTTAAGTTCTATATACTCTGGGAACACATTTTCAGGGCTACTTTATTTGAGTTGTTACTATCAGGTAACCAATTTGCATGTTATTACGTAACTGACTTCACGATTTTGGTGTTCATAACTTACTGAGATTTCCTAAAAATAAGATCCTATGTAAGACGGTTCGGTATTCTCTGTAAATTCACAAAAACCGTTTTAAGGGTCACATACTTTGTATTGTTGCTATTAGATTAGCGAAACAATTACGAGAACGGGACCAGGGTATGAGCCCCGCTTTTCCGAGAATTATCGGGTACGTCAGCTAGTATATATATATATATATATATATATATGTATGTATGTATGTATGTATGTGTGTGTGTATGTGCGCGCGCGCGTGTGTAGTTAAAGTCCTGAAGAGGAAACGTCTTCGAAGGTTAAGGATTGGGAAATCTTCCTGCTTTCGGCAATTCACTCTTTGTATCAGATGGATGTCATCAGCTGTGTTTTACAGATCATGGCTGTCATACCATCCTATGATTTTGTGTCAATAATAATAACAATAATAATAAAAATATTTTTTAAAAATAATAATAATAATAATAATAATAAGGAATCGCTACATGTCCCACCTTCTGTATAAATCATAACATTTCTGTTGTAATTCCTGATGGAATTTACTTGACTCATGTTGTTGCACAATGAACAGTGCTTAACTCTCTTGCAGCTGTTTTTCAAGGTACAGCATGCAAATACTCCAATAATAGTTTAAAATTTTGCCACAAGGGCAGCCATTTTGGGGAAGGGGATGAGTCGATTACATCAACCCTGTTTCACTGCTACTTAATTTATCGAGTCCGAAAAAATGAAAGACAAAGTCGACCTTGACGGAATTTGAACTCAGAACGTAACGACGGGCGAAATACCTATTTCTTTACTACCCACAAGGGGCTAAACACAGGGGTACAAACAAGGACAGACAAACGGATTAAGTCGATTACATCGACCCCAGTGCATAACTGGTACTTAATTTATCGACCCCGAAAGTATGAAAGCAAAGTCGACCATGGCGAAATTTGAACTCAGAACGTAGCAAGCGAAATATCGCTAGGCGTTTCGCCCGGCGTGCTAACGTTTCAGCCAGCTCACCGCCTTAACAACAACAACAACAACAATAATAATCCTTTCTACTATATGCACAATACCTGAAATTTGGGGGTGGGGGTGGAGTCGATTACATCGACCCCCCAGTGTTCAACTGAAACTTATTTTATCGATCCCGAAAGGATGAAAGGCAAAGTTAACCTCGGTGGAATTTGAACTCAGAATGTAACGACGGAAATATTGCTAAGCATTTCGTCCAGTGCGTTAACGATTCAGACAGTTCGCCGCCTTAACAACAACATAAACAACAACAAAAGTAGAATATTGTAGAGAATCTACCGTCGTATAGCGTACCTGAATATAATATGAAGGCACTTACTGGAATATTTGCAGAGAAAGTATATATTTTCCTTTTGTGGGAAGAAATATTACCAAAGGAACAAAAAGGACGCAGGAAGAGATCTCAGAGCACCAAGGATCAACTCGTTATCGTTAAGACATTTTTGAGGTATTGTAAAAACCATCATGCCAACATGTCTATGACCTGGATTGACTTTCAAGGGCATATGATATGGTTTCTCATTCTTGGATAGTTAAATGCATGCAAATGTTTGGTGTTACTGGTAACATCACAAATTTTCTTCTGAATAGTATGTCTGAGTGGAAGACCAAGTTGTACTCGAGCTATGTATTCCTCAGAGAAGTAGAAATCAAAACGGGTATCTTTCAAGGTGACTCATTTTCACCATTAGTATTTGTCATAGCACTCATGCCTATAAAACTGACACTTAGGAAAGTTAAAATTGATTACCAACCAAAGAAAGAACTGGGAGAAATAAGCTATATTTCTGAGCGAGATATAAACAGTAGCAATACGGAATCGTAACATATAATTGCATATAATTGCCAAACAAGTGAACGCCATTTTCTGATCTCTCTCTCTCTCTCTCTCTCTCTCTCCCTCTCTCTTCTCTCTCTCTCTCTCTCTATCTATATTAATTAGTAAATCCAATATAATTTGTATGTGTTGTTTATGACTGCAATAAACGTCTCGACAAATATTTAATACAATGAAATTCTGTGATACCACAGTACCATCCACCGGTGTTGACGCAATATCAACTGATATCATCAATGCTTTTGAACATTTGTCGTGTACAGGAGATAATTTCTCGGGACGTTTATGGGAGTTCTAGGCGCTATAAACAACGCATCTAACTTATGCCGGATGTGCTAATTAATATTTGTTACAAAGGTTGACTGATATATTAGCTAATAGCAGTGTGTGTGTGTGCGTGCGTGTGTGAATGAGCGTGTGTGTGTCTGTGAAGGCGCCAGGCTTAGTCGTTATGGCTTACAATCATAAGGTCGTGAGTTCAATTCCCGGCGACGTGCTGTGTCCTTGAGCAAGACACTTTATTTCATTTTGCGCCGGTCCACTCAGCTGGCAAAATATGAGTAGTACCTGTATTTCAAAGAGCCAGCGTTGTCACACTCTGTGTCATGTTGAATTTCCCCGAGAACTACATTAAGGGTATACGTGCTTGTGGAGTACTCCGATCCAGCGTGCAATGTTAATTTTGTAACGAGGAGCTTACGGGTTGGTCAGATCACTGGAACCTCGTGTGTCGTAACCGACGGAGTGCATATCATTTAGGTATGCTCTTGCAGGAGCAGTCATCTCATCCATCACATCTAGGTTTATTCGAATTTCAGCTTCTCGATCATGTCATCTGTTTAATGATTAAGAATGTGTGAAATTCAAATAATTAGATGTGAAGCGTCAGCTGTAATAACTATAAATCTCACCCCTCGGCATTGAGTACTGTTTTACACTTCTCGCCTGTATTTAGGTACTCTACAAGTACACACACACATACTTACACATGTATACATAATACTAATCATTATATACGTATAAAAAAGGCTGAGGATCTCTACAGATGGGAAGAGCACATGGCAAAATGAATTACGGTATTCAACTGTAGTTCTTTGCGTTCTAATGGTTAAATCTTACCGGGGTCTACTTTATCTTACGTAGTTGTGGCTTGATAAAATAACTCTCGCCCCAAAATGTTTGACCTTGTAGTTATGTTTGAAATCTATATATTTGCAAGTGTGTGTGTGCGTTTGTGCATGAGTGCGTATGTCCGTGTATATGTCTGTGAGTGTGTCTCTATAAATGTGTACATGTATGGGAGTGTTTCTATAAAGACAAATGAGAAGTAGTTGTTTGTCGAAAAACTCAGAAGAAAGGAAAATATTTAGTTATTTTATCAACAGATATAACCATTATCTTCCGAAGACATTTAATATTAGATAATTAGGAAAGGTCATCAAATCTATCGACATTTTCAAAAGGTGACAGGTGAAACAGACCTAATTACCTTTAGTGAAATTGGCCAATGATATCTGGCTGAAGTCATCATCGTTGTTGTCATTGTTGTTATTGTTGTTGCCGTTGTGTAGCCCCGAGTCAGATCTGTCTGCGACAGACAAGATATGTGACCAAAAGCATTCCTGTCATAATCATCCATTAAAAAGTATCTTCGACAATAATGTTCAATGTTGCCCTTCTTTCTAATGAGTCCTTCGAAGTTCTATTGATCATTGACAGCAGAGGAGGTTCCTCGGTGATTCGGTTTGATAGGTGCATATCGTTCTATTCATGTCAGCAGTTATTGATTTAAAGTTGCCGGAATTATTGATTTAAATGAATAATAAACAGCTTTAGAATGTTACAGTGCTCTGGGAGTTATGTAGACACAAGTGGACAGTGTTACAGCGGTCTATGGGACAAGTAGGCATTGTCAACAATATTTTAGTGCTACAGGAACATGTAGACAAAAGTGAACAATGTGGTAGGAGTACATGGAGCATGTGGACATTGTCAACAGTGTTGTATTGTTACATGAAACATGTAAGCACACGTGGACAGTGTCATAGTGGTACATGGGACATGTAGACATAATCGACAGAGTTGTAATGTTAAAGAAGACATGTATACACAGGTGGGCCCTGTGGTAGTGGTAAATAGAACTTGTAAACATAGACGAAAGGAGACATATAGGCGCTGATGGACCATGGGATAAGTTTACATATTGCGTTTACTTCAAGTCCTGCACTGATCGTAATATTCAGTTCTTTATCTCCAGAACATCGACCTTCAAGAATCTCCAACTCTTAGTCCATGTTGTTTCCTCAGTTACCAACTTGTGACCATTCAATAGGAATATGGAACCTTTACTTATTCAAGGCACTTTCATAAGTTTGCCCTAAAAGTCCATGCTTGTTCGCAGACTTGTTTCATACGTTCTCACCAAAATAAATCTTTCCTTTCATAATTTGCAAGTTACTTTGGTGCATGCTCGTCGCTAAGGGAGTGCATTGGACGGTACTGCCCCTTCACTATTCAATGGTACATCCTCAGATTTACAGTGATAAACTTATTTTGAAACTCCACTTTAGCATTATTACAAATTAATGCCCACTTAGAATATTCTGAAGCACCCTTCTGCTCCGAAGTCTGGTGACGGGCCTGCTCTGGTGGTTGAAAAAAAAAATTGGGCATATGTATAATATATGATGCATGGAGATCAGAGAAATATATACTGTGTATCACATGTGATACAGAGGTCAGACAAAGAGTTGACTGTACTAGTCTCACAGATTCTTGTGGTATGGACACATCCATGCTTCCCAACCACATGGTTCCAGGTTAGGTCCCACGGCATGCACCTTGTGCAAAGCCTTGTGAGTGGATTTTGTAGACGGAAACTGAAATAAGCCCGTCGTACATATGTATTTATGTACACACATACGCGCGCACATACGAGTGGGTTTCCTTGTGTCTGCGTTTGTCCCGCACCACTGCTTGACAACCGGTGTTGGTGTGTTCTCGTCCCCGTAACTTAGCGGTTCGGCAAAAAGAACCCGATAGAATAAGTATCAGGCTTACCAAAAATAAGTACTGGGGTCGATTCACTCGACTAAAAATTCTTCAAGGCGGTGCCCCAGCATGGCCGCAGTCTGATGACTGAAACAAGTAAAAGGTAAAAGAATCTCAGTAGAAACATCTAAAATGGCAGATCTGTTTAATAGAAATGATCTTAAAAACGCGTTAGATTAAAAACACCACTCTGTTCAGTTTTCACCTTTTCGATTTTGTCATTCATATTTAAAGTATATAAATCGTATTACTTAAATCAGATGTACATTAAATATGGGCATGGATGAAATAATCTTCAGGGAAATCACAAACCACGGTACAGTGTGCACACAGCTCTAGAGATAATGTCTGCTGCATCATATGCAATAAAAATAACATAAAAGCGCCATAATTGGTAACAAATACTTCACACCTAGAAGTCAAATCACTGATGGAATAATAAAGCTTGCTGAACGAACATGAAAGCTGTAAATTTTATGAAAACAGAGTTTCCATTACTGTGTACAAACAGTATAATAATTTAATTGAACTATATAAATAAATAGATATATGATACATGCATACAGACAGGCACACACACACAGACACACAAAGACATAGATACAGACACAGACACCAACACACACATACACACACACTCACGCACACACACATACATGCACACACACATACATGCGTAAACATATGAATATATGTACACATACATATACTATTCTGTATATCTTACTTAATGTGGATACGCTGTAGAAAGCCACAAAACTGCGGTATTCGTCTTGAGAAAGCATCTCGTATAGACGTATAGAGCTAAAAGGCACAGAAGTGTATCAGCAGGAGCCGAAAAGCGCCCAGCAGCGGTGGTGGAATTACTAAATCTAGATTTCAGCGTCTTTGCGCGTCATCAGTAGCAAATATCCACTATCAGCCGCGTGCTTAGACACATTTACCCTCTACGATATAGAAAAATAGTGACTGAGCAATAACTGCTGTTGTAAATAGCCGGCAAGCAGAGTAAAATTTCGTCATTAGCGATAACTAAATGCCGTCCGTTGGCGATTTCTTCTCTCCTCCTTCTTTGGACTTTTTCCTTTCTCCTTTCCGACGAAGAGCTATGCACAAAACATTAAACTCTTTTCTTTCACAGAGCGTCAAGTTAATATGCTTCTTGTGCACGTACTCATATTCGTTTTTTATCCATTTATTCGAATTGTTTATTCATTTGAATTGGTTATATATATATATATAAAGCAAAAAATAGAACAAGAACGTAACAAGCGATAACAAAACATCCGGACAGTTAGACGATGCAAAAGAAAGAACAGGAAAAAACAAGGACGGGTCATTCGGAGCTTCCTATCTTCAGTCGAATTCCAGATCATCTTTGCAGTTTCGGTCGGTTACACTCGAGACTGCTCCAATCTGGCCGTCCTCAAGATAATCTAAGCTAAGAGCACTAGACTCCTTCGAACAAAGCAAACGAATGTATACGAAAAGAAGGACGTAAAAAAACGTAGAAATAGTACACAATTACAAATACAAACAACAGGTGTCTATCGACTAAGCTGGCGTATGAGGAAGTGAAGCCTTACGGCAGGAACATAAGACATGGCAGTCATGGGAAGGAATATAAGAGACGTTACACAGGTGGTAGTCGAACCAAGAAAGAAAGGTCAGGCTTGACGGAACACCGGTCACGTGGAAGGAGAGAGGTAGGGAGCAGAGGGATTGAAGAATTATGGAGGGACGAGAAAGAGAGAAAAAGAAAGGAAAGGGACAGAGTGAGGTAAAAGAGGAGGGAGAGTGAGAATGAAGGGAAGGCCAAGAAATGTGAGAGAGGGGGGGCATGAAAAAGAAAAGTGGAAAGAACGAAGAAAGTGTGAAGGGGGCTAAAAGAAAGAGTAAAAGAGTCGTACAGAATTCAGATATGTATATGTACTTACATGCAGGATACCAAAAGTGTACGTACGCCGCTATATGTATATATAAAAACAAAAAAACAAAAAATGGTACACGAATGTAACAGGCGACAACAAAACATCCGGACATAGCTAATAACGAAATTTTATTCTATTCACTTTTTCATATATACACTTACCCAAACACATACAAGTATACCTACATACATACATACATACATACATACATAACACACAAACAAACATACATTTGGTTATAGGTTCACATTGGTGTGAATAATTGCAATTAAGCGTATACGCACACACTCTCACACACGTCTTCAATTAGAGTAGCTGCAAAAAAAAAAAAAAAGCCCAAAACAAAAAATCTGCTGAAAAATGAATCAACACACTGACTGGTTATCGATGAAGAACAGGAAAGTAACCGCTGTTGTTGTTTCGAACGAGAGAAACGGAATATACACATTGATGACATAATAAAAAAGATTTTGGATGTAAAAAATACCGTAAACATTAGCGAAAAAAAAAAAAATAAACGCGATCGCATTTAGGCACTCAGGAGCATAAGAATTAGATGACACCGAATTGGTTAAAAGTTTTGTGGTCGGATGGTCGAAATTTAATTTTTTTCGTTTCTTATAACCAAATATATGTCCAGTTCACATTGGTAAAGAATTTCATTCAGCGTAGATAAATAACTTAGTAGTAACGATGTTATGCTTAGAGTTGCACGACAAGATAAGGTACAGCAGATGAAGGTCGTCGTGAAATGTATAGTGAATATAGAGATTTTTGGGGAAAGCTATACTTTCATATGTCAAGAGGTTTTTGGGCCAGTTGTGAACTTTTGATAATAATGACTCGATTCATATCATATGAACCATCAGATGTAAGACTCTCCAAGTGTCATAACGGCTAACTAATTCTCGGAATTGAAAAATGAGGGAAAACTTAAAGAAACAGGAGACATGAGCATTCAACAAAGGAAATTTACGCAGCAAGGGTATTGTATGATTACATGTCTACAAAATGGGAAGAAATTCCAGATGAGACCAACAAACTTCAATACCTTATACTTGTGATTCCAGTTTTGAGAAATTTCGGGTACATGACCAAATATTAGTGTCATATGATTGTATTCTTCTCGCTCTTTAATGCACACGTCCATTTTCATGAAACAACCTACAGGATTTAAATATCTAAAAATTAACTGACGTTCATTTTTGTGGTATTAAGACTACTTAGATTAAACACATAAGAAGTCTTTAGGTGGTTGAAATAAATCCAAAACAAAATGGAAAATAAGTTCTTACACTTATGCTCAAAAGAATACTACCATTCTGCAACTAAACCATTATTAACCACTGCTTTAAACTATATAAAATTACTAGATGACATACTGAGCTAAGAAGCAAAAATCATATCATATGCGAGAAAGGTAAGTATGAGCTACAGCCAATCATTACGAACCACTATCCCCCACAAACTAAAACTCCTTTGAGGATCATATGGTTGCATATGTTTCATCATACTTGATTGATATTTCCTGTTCCTTGATTGCAAACGCATACTCTTCAAAGTGGGAAGTAGTAATCCGGTTATTGGTCCATGATAGACTGTTTTGATGATAAATGTTACTATCATCTTGGAGCTTTCTTCTAACATGTTCATACATAGTTTTCTGCTCATATATGCTCATCCTTTCATCTGATTATACGTTGCAGTAGAGTTGTGCGACTTCTTTGGGCATGTATTCTAGGTTATCAGACGAAGAGTGTTGCTCAATGAGCAGCCTTCCAAGTCTTATGATGTTATCAGCCTCATGTATGCAAACTTGGTCAAGGGATGTACTTCGACACTTAGTGGTTAAAAGATGTTGCCGAAGGGATATGATACGACATTCAAAGGCACTTTCGATCGATGCAAGCCTCTGCCACCTTGTTTTCGTTTTAGGTAGTGGCGGTCTGCGACACTGTTTATGTGGAAATTGTGTGCATGTTAGTATTTTTCAGGTTTTAACATCAATGGCTCGGATATCTTCAAGCGTCTAATCAAACACATTGTGGGCCACTGTTCTGTTGAGAGCAGAGAGTTCTGAGGTCCAAATTTTCTTTATTCAGCTGTAATATTCTTTAGTGATACGTGTTTTGTTACAGGCGCCCTTGTAAAATATATTTTTATCCACTCCTAGATACCAGTAACATTCCTCGTCAGATATAGGGAAAACAGTCAAGTCATTGATAGAGATGTTGCTAGTTTTGTTTACAGTTTTCCCCCCTTTTCACAACCATATAACATTTATCCTGATCAAACTCCAACCCTACATCCTTTCAGAATGTTGTAACTAAGCAAGGCTCTTTTCATCTCGTGCATATTCTTTGCATAAAGTTCTAAGTCATCCACAAAGAAACAGTGTATAATTTTGGTATTTCACTTTCTTTGTGAACCAGTGAGATATCCTTCAGATTTCCTTAATATGAATTACAAGGAGTTTACAGAAAGAATAAACATCAAAGAGAGGTTGTCCACTTGGAATATACGGTACTGTATTTTATCAGTGATAATACAATCACTCTTTGTGTTTAATTTCAAGATGGTGGCCCACGATGAAGTCAGGTCAGCTATGGCTTTGATTATGCTCACTGGAAATTTAGCAAGTTGAAGTGCTTCTAGCATCCAAGTGTGGGGAACTGAGTCAAAAGCTTTCTTGTAGGCTACCCACATTGAAAGTAGGTTCCTCCTATGTATGTATGTATGTATGTATGTATGTATGTATGTATGTATGTATGTATGTATGTATGTATGTATGTGTGTGTGTGTGTGTGTGTATGTATGTATGTATGCATGTATGTATGTATGTGCAGATTTGTATGTTTTATGTATTCATTCTCATTCATATATTTGCATATCTAGATATGCTCATATATATTTCAATGATAAACTTCTGGAAATCTTACAGATTTTTACAGTTCCAGTGATGGATTGGATATGTATGTATGTATGTATGTATGTATGTATGTATGTATGTATGTATGTATGTATGTATGTATGTATGTATGTGTGTGTGTGTGTGTGCTTGCGTGCATGGGCGGGCGGGCGTGTTGTGTTGTGTGTATGGGTTATTTTGACAGGAAGTAGCCTCTACGGAGAGGCCGTCCGTTTCATCAATCTAATATATTAACCAGGCATCAATCTCACCGGTGCCGGTGAACCTGAGAAGGCCATGGGCACTGCCACCTCATTCAGATGTAGCATGTAATAAACACACGCATACTCACACGCACGCACACACTCACACACACAGACAGACACACACAGACACACACACACACACACACACACACACACACACACACACACACACACACACACACACATACACAACATACACATACATACACACATGCACAAGCACACGCACATACACAATCTTATTTTGAAAATGAAAACTCAAAAAGTCAATACTAAACATGATTACCATGGTGACTATAGAGCGACATTGGTGGTAGAGGGTGGTGGTTGTGGCGGTGGTGGTGATAGTAGTACGATGGACAGTGGTGGTAGCAGTGGAGTGGGACTGGAATTGATAGCCGTAGTGGTGTCGGTTGGAGAAGTGATAGCAGCAGAGTTATTGACCTTGGTGGTGGAGGTGACGGCAGCAGCGGTGGTGGTGGTGGTGGTGGTGGTGGTGCTGGCTGCGGCGGCGGCGGTGGTGGTGGCGACGTCGTCGGTAGTGGTGATGATGGTGGCGTTGGTGGTGGTGGTGGTGGTGGTGGTGATGGTAGTGGTGGTATTGGTGTTGGTGGTGGTGTATGTTATGAGACAACATTTATCAGAGGAGTACACAGCATGTTAATGCCAACAGTAGGGGATATGACAACAGTTACGACTATAGTTTTACTCTTCCCCCTTCTTTCCTTCCATCTTTCATCCTCTTTTGTAGTAATTGTTGCTTTACAGATTAATGATTCCCTTCTGACCTTACCGTATTGTGAACGATTCAAAACATACTGAAACATAAACTCGTATATACATGTGAGAGCATTTGTAAATGAGTTTCTATACAGCCGTCCACACACCCATCCATCCATGAATACATATAACCATCCATCCATCCATCCATCCATCCATCCATCCATCCATCTAGCCTACAAGCCAGCCAACCAGCCTGCCAGCGATACATACATACATACATACATACATACATACATACATACATACATACATACATACATACGTACATACGTACATACATACATCATCAAAGCAGTTTATCAGGGACCAATAGCCGGATTACTACCTCCCACTTTGAAGGGTATGCGTATGCAATCCAAGAACAGGAAATATCAGCCAGATACCTGATGCACAAAAGG
>NC_043002.1:34471870-34481870 GCF_006345805.1 Octopus sinensis | reverse complement strand
ATATATATATATATATATATATATATATATATATATATATATATATATATATATATATATATGCATGTATGTATGTATGCGAGTGTGTTTGTCCACCACCACCACCACCACCACCACCACAACCACCACCACCGCTTTACAACTGGCGCTGGTTTCTTTACATCCTGTAAGCTATCGGTTCGACATAAGAGACCGATTGAATAAACACCAGACTTAAAATGAGTACTGGGTTCGATTTGTTCGACTAAAACCCCGAAGCTCGTGTCCTAGCATGGCGGTAGCCCAATGACATACATGCATATATACATGGTGGTTAGGCTGTTGCACTCATGATCGCTAGATCGTGGGTTCGGTTCCCTGACAGGGTGGCGTGTTGTGTTCTTGAGCAAAACAGTTCATTTCTCATATTTCACATTGCTCTAGTCCTACTTCGATCAGTGGGGAATGTTGGCCTGCTCGCCTAGCCAGAGGAGTGGCATCGTTTGAATGCTAAAACAAAGCAAAAGCGAATTGTGACCAGCGATGTGTAACAATATCTGATAGACTGGTCTGTCACGTGATCACGTAATCACATGCTCTCTCTCTCTCTCTCTCTCTTTATATATATATATATATATATTTGAATTTAAAATAACCAGTACTCATCACAGAGCCGTGAGTACAGCACTTTATTTATCAAACAACGTTATCATATTATATTAACAAACAACGTTATTATCATTGGCCTCTACAAAGAGATAGACAGGTGTGCGATAGCCACAGGGATTATCCACCGTTGATATTAAGATTAAGGCGGCAAACTGGTAGAATCGTTAGCACGCCGGGCGAAAAATGCTAAGCGGCATTTCGTCCCTCTTTACATTCCGAGTTCAAATTCCAGCGTGGTTGATTTTGCCTTTCATCCTTTCGGGGTCGATAAAATAAGTACCAGTGCTGGGATCAATGTAATCGACTAGCCTCCTCTCCAGAACTTGCTGGCCTTGTGCCTAAATTTGAAGTCAGTAGTGGCGATAAGAACTTGGATGATCACAGAGAAAGCATCATCCTTCTCTGTCTCAACTTCGATATTTCATTTCCTGAAAGTCGTTACTTATTCAGGTCTGGTAGAGACACTACTGATTTGCAGCGAAAGAAATCTAAGAAAAACGAAAAAACAAAATCTTGATCTCACTAAAGCTTTTGATTCAGTCAGTTACGAAGGACTTTGGTGATTCATTGTGAAGATCGGATAACTTGTTAGGTGCGGTTGAAATTATTTGCTATTTCTTCAATTGTATGAAGGCACGCGCCGGAGAAATTGAGGACACATCACATGCATTCTTATGCATGCCGATCAAGTTTTTGGATTACGTCCGCGATAATTTATAGTGCCATGTTTCGTTGACTATTTCCATGCACCACATCCTGTAAAAAAAACATCGTTTTATTGATTTCATGAAACTTGACACGTGAGTAGAAATCATGTCTGGAAACCTCGTGACATACTTAGATTGTTGAAAAATCGATAATACGGCCCCTGGAAGGGATCTTTATATCTAACTAATAGTTTTTTAAAACACCCAAGGGAAATAACCCATAGCAACTGCACAATATTTTTTTAAACACTCAAGGGAAATAACTATACCACCTACACTTACAGTTGTTAGTTTTTAGCGAAGCGATCAATATTTGATTCTCACGATCAGCGGACCTAATTTTGCATTTCACTACTCACAATTTTGAACTGCTAAATCTTATTATTGCACTTTCTTGATGCATGTACATTTTCAATGCCCTTAACTCCGATAATTCTGCATTTTTCCAGTTTTTCGATGACAGTACATAAATTTTTTATTCAAGAACGTATTTAATAAGTGTGTCCCAATACAATAAGCTCATACTTTGAATGCTTCAAATTCTTAAAAAATGAACCCAAAGTTCCGCACCACATTCAGTTGGGACACCCTGTATCACTTATACTTATTTTACAAATCATAATATTTATTGCTTATTTACAGTTCATACAATATTTTCATGAAACTAATTAATCATAATATTTATTACTTATTTACATTTCATACATTTTCATGAAACTAATTGAGCCATCGAATTTAGAAATATTTTACAGGTTTCATTCTTTATGTTCGATTACTTTGAATATTGATTTTTTTGTGTGTCCAATTTCTAATATTTGTAGACAATATCACTTTTATACTTTATTTGACACGTGAGTAGAACTCATGTCTGGAAACCTCGTGACATACTTAGATTGTTGAAAAAATCGATAATAGGGCCTCCTCCAATGGATCCTTATATCTACTACATATTACTAATATTTTATTTGAACAACCCAAGGTGAATAACCCATACTACCTGCAGTTTTAAGCAAAGCGATCAATATTTGATTCTCACGATCAGCCGACCTAATTCTGCATTTCACTACTCAGTTTTGAACTGCTAAACATTATTATTGCACTTTCTTGATTTGAATCTTAAACCTTTAAAGATTCCATTCATACATTTCTATACATACATACTTTTTTGAATGCCCATTCCTCCGATAATTCTGCATTATTCCAGTTAAACTTTTTCTATGACAGTACATAATTTTTTTATTCCACAACGTATTTGTAGTGGCTTCATGCAGGCATAGCGTGGATTCGATCCCTGATTGCCAAATTTCACATGCCCATAACTCCGATAATTTTGCAGTTTTACAGTTCAAATCTTTCGATGATAGTAGATAATTTTTACATTCCACAACGTATTTCATAAGTTTGTCCTAGTACAACGAACTCATACTTTGAATGCTTAAAATTCTTAAAAGATGAAACCAAACTTCCACACCACACTGACTTGCGACACCCTGTATCAGTTATACTTATTTTACAAATCATAATATTTATTGCTTATTTACAGTTCATACAAGATTTTGATGAACGTCTATTCTATTCTATTGTAATTAATTTACACATTGCGTTAATACACATTTTTTCAACATCTCCAAATAACTAAATACTGCCAATGCATGCAGGGTTTTCAATTAAATTTCGTTACACTTTGAATGCCCATAACTCC
Organism: Octopus sinensis; assembly: GCF_006345805.1. Taxonomy (NCBI): domain Eukaryota; kingdom Metazoa; phylum Mollusca; class Cephalopoda; order Octopoda; family Octopodidae; genus Octopus; species Octopus sinensis. The sequence goes on along the minus strand of NC_043002.1, from coordinate 34,478,813 downwards.
GATAAGTCTGCATTTTTCCAGTTAAAATTTTTCGATGATAGATAAGTTTTTGATTCCAGAATTTATTTACTAAGTGTGTTCATATACAATGAACTCATACTTTGAATGCTTAAAATTTTTTAAAATGAAACCAAACTTCCATATCACAAACAGTTATTTACTTTGAATTGTTATTATCTCATATGTGATTAGCCTTTTATTACGTAACATACGTCACAATTTTAGTATACATACCTTATTAGTATTTCCTCCTAAGTTCTATATACTCTAGCAACGATATATTTTCGCAATCTATCCACTGTACATGGTGTGTTACACAATGGTGTACAGATCTGGTAAATACTGCTCATGGCACCTGACACAGTGTTATACTGATCTGGTGAACACTCTTTCTGGTATGTTAAAGTGATATACAGATCGGTTGGACATAATTCATGGAGTTTTACACAGCATTATTCAAATTTTGCATTCACAGTCCTGACGTAGTACAGAGTGGTATACACATATAATGGACACCATCAACAGTGTGTAACACAATGACAAAAAGATACAACGGACACTGTTCACAGTGTATTACACAATGTTATACAGATATGGTGCATACTGTTTATGGTGTATTCTGCATGTGTGTATGTGTTGAAGTCACAGAAGCTATGTTTTTTCTCGTCAAGAAATAGTAAACAAAAATTGTGTTTACTCGTTTTCATTAATAAATAGAGATCCAAATGTCACAAAAATTTGTAAAGCACTTACTGAAGGTAAGTATGAAAATAAATATGCAAAACAAATTAAGATAAAATATACTATTTCTGAGATATTTCGGGTACAGACAAATACCCCTTTAGTATCATCAAGATGCGTATTTAAGTGTGTTTGAGTACGTAGTATGTCGTTTATTGGTACCGTCTGGAAGGCTAGGCTAGGCTACACAAATGGCTCCGCAGGCCTTCTCAGGCTGTATGTGTCTGATGTAGGCATTACCTTATGAATGAAATGCTCGCTTTACAATCATACGGCCTTGTGTTATGATTCCACTGCGTAGCACCTTGGGTGAGTGACGAAAATCTTCTAAGGAAAATTGAGTCGCAAGTCTTCCAAGGAAAATTGGGTTAGTGTATGGAATCCCGTTGTATGGACAGTTTCTGTAATTCGGAGAACCAGGTTTTACACATAGAATTATATGTTGATTTTTGCATAAAATTACATCAAAGATACGAGGTCTATACAACCACTTCAGTGAGGGACAGAGACTGTGTGGAAGCCTGTATAATGGATTGTAGATTGATTTAAAGGGCTAACCTTGTCACATAGCATGACACATTATGTTGTCACACACCATGTCACGTAGAATACCATACTATATGTAACACAGCATATCAATCAGCTTGTTATGCTGTATATCACATAATGTGAGGAATATTCGGCCACTTTGTACAATGGAATGAATATGCAGTTCCGTTGATTGAATTATTTGAACACTTGTGGTCGGAACTGATATGACATTCAACGTACCATACTGTGAGGGCGTTTGTGTAATGTGTGTATGAGTATGATTGTGTGGGCGTGTTTATGCATGTGTGTATGTGTGTGTGGGAGAAAAAGAGAAAGGACGATAGAGAGAGAGGAGGTGTGTGTGAAAGAGAAAGAAAGAGGAGGTATGTGTGTGTGTGTGTGAGAGAGAGAGAGAGAGAGAGAGAGAAAAGGAGGAATAGAGAGATGAGGTATGGTTGTATGTGTGTATAAGTGTGTGCGTGTGAGAGAGTGAGAGAGTGAGTGAGTGAGAGAGTCAGAGGTGACTATCCGTTCTGTGTGTATATTGGATATCAGGAAAGGATTATCGAGTGTTGAGGAGTGAGATTATTGAGATCTAAATCACAACATATGCTATCTTGACTGCGTGAAGGAAATTCTTTCAAGGAGAAAGTACTTTTGCGGTGGGCTGGTGGTGTCAGTATTTAAGACAGGGGAGTGCTATTTTCTGACTGAACATCGTTTGTTAAATAAGAGAGATCAATAACCCCTTTTTATTAATATAGCAACAAGGCCTGAAAATTTTTTGCAGAGGGGGTTAGCTGATTACATCAACAGGTAATTTGTTTTATCGACCCCCTAAAGGATGAAAGGCAAAGTCAACCTCCTGCGCAATTTGAACTCAGAAAATTTGAACAGAACAGCCGGAAGAAATGCCGCTGAGCATGTTGTCCGTGGAGCTAACGAGTATGTAAAATTTGCAATAATAACGGAAATAGAGCAACGACAACAACAACAGCAGCAGCAGCAACAACAACAACAAACAACAACAACAACAATATCACCTACACTACAATAACAACCATAAGTACCATAACAACCACCACTACCACTACCACTACCACAACAAAACTCCCAGCTTCAACAACAGCAACGGCAAAGCCAATCAATTTAGCGACCAAAAAGACGACCACTAAGACACTGGCTTAAAGATCAAAGCTAACAATAGCTGCGGTAACCCGGGAAATAAGGAAACTGCACTGGTTCAACCTACTTAACACATTAACACCTAAATATTCAGAACATGGGATAACACTGATCCTAGGTCCTTTTTACAAGGGTTCTGGGCACCCCACGCATCTCTCATTCATACTACTCCTCACCGTATTATAACCAATATTGTTTGCTGTTGTTTATTGTCGAATTGTATTCTTTTTGTGTTTTGTTGCGGAATTATATCAGCTCAGAATAACGGGATAACGGTTTATGGGCTCTTTCTTTGTTTGATGTCCATGCCCAAAGATAGATAGTTCGTGCGCACACACATACACACAACCATACATACACGCTTACATATAAACGCATACACACAAACATACCGACACACCACACATACACACAGAGGTAGATATAGATATATAAAGAGATAGATGGATCGCAAGATTGATGGGTAAAATATATATATATATATCTTCTACTTCTTTCTACTATATATATATATATATATATATATCTTCTACTATATATATATCTATATATACGTATGTGTATATATATCTGTGTGTATATATGTGTGTATATATGTATATGTATATATATATATGTTATGTATATATATGTGTTTTTGTGTGTGTATGTGTATCTATCTATCTATATATAGAGATATAGATAGATAGATAAATAGATAGATAGATAGATAGATAGTTAGACAGACAGATAGATAAATAGATAGATAAATAGACAGACAGACAGATAGATAGATAGATAGATAGATAGATAGATAGATAGATAGATAGATAGATAGATAGATAGATAGATAGATAGATAGATAGATAGATAGATAGATAGATAGATAGATAGATAGACAAATTGATAGACAGAGAGATAGATAGTTGCCGGATGGATTGGTAAGTAGATAAATGGATGGGTGCATAGATAAAATTTCGAAAAGATTGGCAGATAGATTAATAGATATACAGATAGATATAAGAGAGAGAAGGGAGAGAGATAAATTCATGTACACAGAGATTATTCTATAGATAAGATATGTAAATAAAACAATAATTGATTGACAGATAAGGCCCACAAGCAATTACTTCTATTTAACACATGCATACATAAATATACACGTACACACTGGTGTATTCATAAATACACTCACCAACATCGTAAGCACATACGTACATAAATGTGTGTTTAATTAATACAACGAGGGAGAGCAAAACTAGTAATTTTTTTTTTTGGATTACGCAGTCAAAAACAACTAAATCAATCATGGCTTTTTTTGTAGGTCTTAACATATTTGAAGGGGGATCATAGAGTGAAAATTGTGAAAAGCGTGGACCTGATACATTGAAAGAAGCTACTACTACATTTAGTGGATACAAAATATTCATCACCCTTTAAAATATTATACTTTCCGTTTGTGTTATTCAGTGTTGATGTGGAGAGACTCTTTTGTAAGTAAAAACTTATCAGGGCGTCTCAAAACCTTTGGGTGTGTTGCCTAACTGGCTGAGGTAACTTCCCAAGGAAAACTGTCTTCATGAATGATAAAGAACATGGAGTAAAATTCATTGGCGAAAAGCAGACAATTGGAAGATGTCTTCTAGGAATTTAATTTGTTAAACAAAACATTACAAAGCAAAAATACTAACCTTGTAGATTACAAGAAAGCTAACGTTTCTTTTATTAAAAAAAGAAATCGAAATCGTTGTTCAATTGTGAACGTTGGGATTTTTACTTTTTCCAAACTTAAAGGCGATCACAGAAACGATGAAAGGCGATAAACTTATAAATTATACGAAGTATCTCAAGGAGGTACAAAAAGATATGTAGGAAAGAATTACAGATTTTGAATCCATCTGAAGCAGTGATTACTCATATCCATGAGTGATCTTCAAAGTGATTTGACTGTACACATAAATCATTCTACACAATGAAAAATGTTGAGGAGAAAATGATATTGCATGAATGATATAAAAATATTAATTATAGAAGCTTAAGCACTCTAGATAAGTAATTAAATGCTCGAAGTTCAATACCTTAGCAGACTATAAACATTCTGTGGTTATCAGCCGGAGATGGTGCCTAGCTACATGATAAAATTATTCTAAGAAGACAAGAGATGTTAGCTTCATCTTTACTTAGCAATACCTCATTAGTTTAAATGAATTGTCTGAGCGAAAGACATTTAAAAGCTATATATTTACGTTCTGAATTGAAATTCCGCAAAGGTCGACTTTGCCTTTCATCCTTTCGAGATCGATAAATTAAGTACCAGTTGCGTACTGGGGTCGATCAGTTGGGGTTATGATCAACGTCTATTTGAACTAAATAAATAAAAATAATGACTCTCGAACACATCCATATAAATATATGTATTTATTACTCTACTATAAACCTTCCGGGACATCAAGATGTTTATGTATCATTTAGCTTCTTTGGCCAGTGTTAAAAGAGACAATTTCTTGTAAAGATTTTCTTTAACTAGTAGTCAGTTACAAGGAGTTGAATATATATCGACCTGAACATACAAAAGAAACGAATGGAACGCGTTTATACAACAGAAACTATTTCTGCCTTACTAAAGTGGTGAAAATAACAACAGAGTGCTCTCTCTCTGTCTCTCTCTCACTCCCTCTCGTATATATATATATATATATATATATATATATATATATATACATATATACGAGTACATTCATACATACATACACACACACACACACACACACACACACACACACACACACACATACACACACACACACATATATATTTATATATTTATTTAGAATATTGAGATACCTAGAAGCTTTTATATGGTAATTAGGTGCAAATGAATTTCACAAAGCGAACCTTAATTTTGTCCAATAGAAATATTTAATTATCGAGAGTTCTCATCGACTAATTAGGAATTAATTGAGGTTAAAAATAACGTCTATGTGAATTAAATAAACGGAAATAACGAATTTCGAATATACCTATACAGAATACACTTACGTACACACACACTCAGTTACATGTACATACGCCCACACAGAAACATACCCATGAATACGATATAGCTTTTACTTTCCTGACTGGCTTTTATATATGACAATCAATCACAAGCAAAACTCATTGCTAGTCATTTTCGAAAAACACTTTTAAACAAAAGAAAGAAAATAATTTAATGTTTAATTTCTAGTTTATCCATCCATTTATGAGGAAACCCCCTTCGGTCATGAATGACCATGGGATTGCACCTAGAAAGTTATCCTCCGAGGCACAAGTCCAGGTAAGGTTGTTTATAGAAGGCCATGCATACCAGCCTCCCCTCTCCACACCACTGATGTTATCCAAGGGAATGGCAAAGGGGCCGATACAGCTTGGCCCCAGTGATGTCGCAACTCATTTCTACAGCTGAGTTAACTGGAGCAACGTGAAATAAAGCAGCCCGGTCCGGGAATCGAACACACAACCACACGATCGTAAGCTCGACGCTTTAACCACTGAGCCATGCACATTGACGTATATATATATATATATATATATATATATATATATATATATATATATATATATATATATATATATATATATATATATATATATATATATATATATATATATATATATATATATATATATATATATATATATATATATATATATATATATATATATATATGCATATATACATACATATATGTATATACCTACATATATATGTATATATACATGCATATATGGGTTCAAGACAAAAATACGTTGAACACATTGAGAAACGAAAATATAAAAACAAAAACATAGAAAACGAACTTTTTTTCGAACAACGAAGAAACAAACAGAAACGAGACATGCAATATAAAGAATATCCCTCTTCATCAGTTATCCCTGTTTCTTCTAGTCCGCGTTTCATTATGCCGGCTACCGTCTAATGATACTGACTAGTAAGTCAGTTTTTCAAGGTTCCATCCTGGTCATACCGATATAATGTAGGATAAATATAGTAAAAACAAGAATGCTAGGACGGAATTTACAAATATTTAATACATCGCAACGCGCGTTTCCACAAATCCCATGCTTTTGACATCAGAGTCGGTATCCTTGGGATTAGTACATTATATTCCGCATTATCCGCGGGAATCCGGTTGATCATCACCATTGATTCATTTCATCAGGCGATACAGTATTATTGGATGAATCATAGAGGAGTGCTTATCCTTTTTTGCCTGTATGAAGGCCAATCTAGCAATGTACATACCAAGCACATACAGAAATACCCACATAGCTAAATTGGCCTTCATACTGGCAAGAAAGGATAAGCACCCCTCTGTGATAATATGGAATATAAAGTACTAATCCCAAGGATACCGACTCTGATGTCAAAAGCATGTGATTTGTGGAAACGCGCGTTGCGATGTATTAAATATTTATAAATTCCATCCTAGAATTATATATATATATATATATATATATATATAAT
>NC_043002.1:34464370-34469370 GCF_006345805.1 Octopus sinensis | reverse complement strand
AAATACATATTTTACCTGTGAATTTGCCTGTGTAATCTGGGAATGCATACAACGAGCTTCTCTGCCCTAGGTGTACGGAAAATACTCGGCGAGAAATGGAAGAAAATTTGAAAAAAGAAGGAAAAAAAATAATAACAATGATAATGATGATGATTGGTGATGATGATACTATTATTGTTGTTGTTGTAGTTGTTGTTGTTGTTAGGGGAGCGAGCTGGCGGCATAGTTAGCTCGCCAGATTAAATGCTTAGCGGCAGTGTTGAAAGTAACAATGCAATTCAGTGACAGATTTGGTAAATATTGAAAGAATATAACACGCAAAGACATTTTGTAGCTGACTGGGAAGAGTCATCGAATGTACAGAATTGTTTCATTTCAAGACATCATTTCCATTTCTCTGAAAGAGCATGAGATGAAGGAACTGGAATTTTCAGAATTCTCATTGAGCTGTAGAAGTACAGAAATCAAAGGTAACTGAAATCCTAAACATATTGATTTTGGTATCTGACTCACTATCTAGAAACTCGTAATAACTTGCGCCAGCAAATATAATACACATAGGCGCAGGCATGGCTGTGTGGTAAGAAGCTAGCTTCCCAAACACATGGTTCCGGGTTCACTCCCACTGCATGGCACCTTGGGCAAGCGTCTTCTATTATAGCTTCGGGCCGACCAAAGCCTTGTGAGTGGATTTGGTAGACGGAGACTGAAAGAAACTTGTGTGCGTATGTGTGTGTGCATGCGTCTGTGTGTGTGCGTGTGTGTGTGTTTGTGTGTGTGCGCGCGCGCGCGTTTGTGTGTGCATGTGTGTGTGTGTGTGTTTGTGTATGTGTGTTTGTGTGTGTGTGTTTGTGTGTGTGTGTGTGTGTTTCTATGTGTGTGTGTCTTTGTGTCTGTTTTTCCCCCTACCCCATCACCGCTTGACAACTGGTGTTAGTTTGTTTACGTCCCCATGACTTTTAGCGGCTCAGCAAAAGAGACGGATAGAATAAGTACTAGGCTTAAAAAATAGGTCCCGGGGTATACTTGGTCGACTTAAGTCCTTCAAGGCAGTGCTCCAGCATGTCCACAGTCAAATGACTGAAACAAGTAAAAGAAAAAGAATAAAACAATAGTTCAAGAAGTAAAATACATTCTATGCTGTGAAGAGGAATGTTTTGGACAGAAAACTTTTGTCAGGGAGAAATGAAATTTCAATTCACCGACGATTGGTTCTGTCCGCCATGAAATTTATTCTAATGAGTTATTTACTGTTTACTGGTTCAAAAATAAATTAAAGAAAAGACTCAAAACCATTCTCTATGATCCTGATTCATCATAGAACTATCTTCTACAGAATTCATTGGCGGAATTTGTCTTCAACTTGCTTCTTCCAAGACGACTTGATATGATTCTCAATAGTCTTTATTAAAGGGGTTACATTTCTACTGGGTTGTTTCTGTTTCCATTACATCACTAAAAACAAAATCTTAAGCTGCAGTATAAATAATGTATAGCAGTTAAACACGCAGAAGAGGCTTGAGTGAGCATATCTTTAGTCAATCTTCTAACCAAAATTGATTCAAAACCCAATCTAAATCTATATATTTGCTTAATTTATCCCTAAGCTAAAATGCTACTGTTTTTTGTATGGCAGCTACTTAACAGACTCCACTGTTTGACTTCTCCTGAGGAGGTCTCTAAAACCAAAAGCCTTTGACCTTCGTCGAGGGAAAGCAGCTTATCTTTCTGTCTCAAGCTAATCACTTGTTTGGTCTATGTGGGTCGGAATGCTATCTGCCCGTCGAGTAGGGAAACTATTTACAAGACTAACGTCTCGTGCTCCCTTAACTGATTTACTTGTTAGATTTTCGAATGTCATTTGGATAAAGGAGATCTCTTGACTGTTTCCTGTTTGTAAATGTCACATGCTTTTGTTTTGGCACAGGTACTAATAATGATAGTAACCCCTTAGCAAGTGGTTTTAAGTGGGTGCGTGGGAATGTGCTTGATATTGAAGACAGATTTTCTGATGGTTTATTGTGATTGTGTGTGTGCGTGTGTATGTGTGTGTTCGTCCGTCCTTCTTTAAATGCGTGAGCATGCAAATATTTCCGAGTACAATATAGGTACTCACACACATGCACGCACGCACACACGTACACACACACACACACACACACACACACACACACACACGTATACAAACATACACACACACAAACACGCACGTACGCACACACATAGGTATGCTTCTCTGTAATATAATATGTATGTATATACTGGGTGTCCCTCAAAAATGTATACACACTTTAGCAGCTGATAACTCAATTGATGTTTTCTTCTTTCCTGATGAAACCCAGTGGAATTAATGATGGCAGATAGACAAAATTTGAACTAAGGAAATTCATTCTAAAATGCTACTAAAAGTGTGAAAACGCAGTTGAAGTACAAACACAGTTTAGGAGAGTTTCAAACAGATCCACCAATGTGACTTACCAACATCCAAATTAGAGATGTTGAAGCTGATGGAACTGTTCAGAATGTTCATGAGAAGCGTTCCGAAAGATCACGAACATCGACAACTGGAGATAGTTTGAGCAAAAGAACCGGCTACCGCAAGCAAGAATCAATATTGAAAAAACAGCATTTGGCCAAATTTGGACATATGACAGTTTAACATAATAGCAACGATATATATATTTCTATGTATTTGTGCATGTGTATGTGTTGTGTATGAACATGCAAGAACAACAAACTCTAAGCAGTGACGGAGTAATTAGTTACTTTTAATAAACTTCATATATTGACAGCTCTTTTGAGTACCCCAAGCATATTGACACTCAAAGTTTAGGGAATGATACCCAGGGACACGCTTTGTATGAAAATTAAACCGTAAAAACGATGCTAGCATACTGAAATAGGCATACACACACGCGCACGCATTATTCGTTTTAAACTGTAGAACTCGAAATAGATAAAGTTATAAATAAGCATTGATTAAAACCCTACTTGAACAGCAAAAGTCGAACGCTGTCCGTGTGGCTCAAATTCACTACCGGACGTTCTACCAAGTAATTCTTCAAAATCCTCTACCCATTTTGAAGCATTGTTCTGACCGGTGAGACTTGTATATATATTTTTTAAGTCGCAAGAATTAAAAAACTTCGAGAGAACGTGAAAAATTTTTTTTTAATGTAGAATTCGGAGGAAATAAAACTATAGATAATAGCATGCAAATACTGGGTAAAAAAGTCGAAGGATGCCTGCAAACCCGAACACACAACTTCTGTAAGTATAATGGACAGTCTTCAGCATTTTGTATCCCCAAAAGATTTTTGACCAAATATTTCCATGCTATTATTTACTGCTTTATCTACTTCTAGTTTTACGGTTAGAAACGAACGTGCACACACACACACACACACACACACACACACACACACACACACACACACACACACACACACACACACACACACACACACACACACACAAGGAGTGAAACAATTTTAAAAGAAAATGAAAACTGTCAAAAGGTAAGTTGCCGCTCTTGTTGTGGTTGTTGTTGTTGTTTAACTTCTGGTTAACCTTGATCTAGCAGAACTATGATCAAAAGTATCCTAGCCTCGACCATCCTGCTCTTTTTATGTGTGAATCTAAATGGCTCAGAAAGATTCCAAGGAGGGGTTGTTGTTACTTCTGACATTTGGAGTGATCGTTGGCTCATCTTAATACTCTTTACAAGTTTCAGTCATTTGATTGTGGCCATGCCGGAGCACCGCCTTTAGTCGAGCAAATCGACCTCAGGACTTATTCTTTGTAAACCTAGTACTTATTCTATCGGTCTTTTTTGCCGAACCGCTAGGTTACGGGGACGTAAACACATCAGCATCGGTTGTCAAGCGATGTTGGTGGGACAAACACAGACACACAAACACACACACACACACACACACACACGCACGCACACACACACGCACGCACACACACACATGCATATATACGACGGGCTTCTTTCAGTTTCCGTCTACCAAATCCATTCACAAGGCTTTGGTCGGTCCGAGGCTATAGTAGAACACACTTGCCCAAGGTGCCACGCAGTGGGACTGAACCCGGAACCATGTGGTTGGTAAGCAAGCTACCTACCGCACAGCCACTAATGCAAATATTTTCAATATTAAAATACATGAACTGGGGTTGCTATCAATTTTTTTGTTAGATCTAAATCGAGAGGGTTTGTTCGAGTGTAAGTAGAAAAATAACCCCCAAAAACAAAAGAGGCTGGATTTGGTTTCAGAAGTTGGATCTACTGCGAATAATAAAACTAAGGCCAGCTATAAATTTCAATTAAGTGAACAAGGTTTTCTAATCCTAATCTCCTAAGAATTAATCGGTGCAGGATTCAGTTCATCTAAGAACTGATAGAACTTTCTATTCCAGGTTTCTGCAATTCTTCAATTGGTATTGTTTAAATTACAGCCAATATTTTTCTGCTTAAAGATATTGTCGGTCTCCTGTAGACTTACACTTTCGCCAGGACTTAGAAATGCCCAGGAAGGATATTTTCTTTATGCAAAAATTTTCCTTCTGAAAGGAAAAGGAAAACACTAAAAAGAAATAAAAGAAACAAACAAAACGAAACAAAACGAAACAAAAAAACTCAACTCGGAAGTTCCAGCTTCCGTCCAATGAAAATAACTCTTGTCTTGAGGTTATTGCTGTTTTAGATTTGTATTTGTACTAATTACGTTCTTGATTGATTGATTTTTAGAAAAGTCCCACTGAAAACGTATTACAAAAGAAACCAAAATAAAAAGAAGTCAAAAGAAAAAAAAAACACGTTGAGATTGAAAAACGCCAGGTGTCCGTTGTTTTATGAAGCGAATACGACTAAGGATGTTGAGTTATGACTGAGTATTGTCAGAAACAATTCTGTTCTATCTTGGAGATGGGCTTCTTTCGAAAACAGATTTGTTAATGACATGAAATCTGTATTCCGTCTGTCTGTCTCTCTCTCT
>NC_043002.1:34456870-34459370 GCF_006345805.1 Octopus sinensis | reverse complement strand
CGACCGAATCGGCCCCCAGTACATTACTGGTCCTTGTTTTGTGAACTACAAAGGGATGTAGAAGAAAGTGGTGGGATTTGAAAGTGGAACATAAAGGGATCTAAATAAATGGTGCGAGGCCATTAGTCTGCCGACGGAAAGTTGTGGCATTCTCTAGTTCGTTTTAGGCCTTTAGTTCAAGACCATGCTGGAGCACTATCTCACTTGACACAACTCCCTCCCATCACATCGTTGCCCTTCAATGTCCAGATTTATTAGCCAACTGTAACCGTGAAGTCATACAGTTGTTTTGCTCTGTATATTTAGAATGGATCGTTGTTTCGTTGTTGTTGTTGTTGTTGTTGTTGTTGTTTCTGTTATTTGCAGCTGTTGTTTTTTAGTCTCTGGCCAACCGGGATCGATCAGACCTACGATCTAAAGCGTTCAATCTGTGACCGATCTGTCTTTATATTCAGTCACAGTGCATCAAGGACTACATTATTCAATGTTCCCCGTCAGTTTTTTTAAATTCTTTTTTAAGATAGTAAGCTTGTAATCTGAGTGAGATTTGACTGCTATTTATAGTAGGTCAAATAACCGCGTAGAAACTCGTTTGAAATGATTGCGACAATCGACACCTCTCACTCATTCCCACGTAGTAACAAAAATATTTGTTTTTAACACCACGAGGCACTAATGGGTAAGAGGAACCTTCTGTAGAGAAGAATTAACAAGAAGTATAACCCCGAATTATATGTGCATTTCTGATCACGAGCAGGAGTAGTAGGGGAGCATCATAGCCATGTGTTGAGAGGAATTCTGTGGGGCTTGAATAATTCACTCATGAAAATATGGATGTTTCGTTCATCATCCTTCAACGAGTGGCTGTGTGGTAAGTAGCTTGCTTACCAACCACATAGTTCTGGGTTCAGTCCCACTGGGTGGCACCTTGGGCAAGTGTGTTCTACTATAGCCTCGGGCCGACCAAAGCCTTGTGAGTGGATTTGGTAGACGGAAACTGTCATATATGTGTGTGTACATGTTTGTATGTGTATATGTTTGTACGTCTGTGTTTGTCCCCCCACCATCGCTTGACAACCGATGTTAGTGTGTTTACGTTCCCGTAACTTAGCGGTTCGGCAAAAGAGACCGATAGAATAAGTACTAGGCTTACAAAGAATAAGTCCTGGGTCGATTTGCTCGACTAAAAGGCGGTGCTCCAGCATGGCCACAGTCAAATGACTGAAACAAGTAAAAGAGTAAAAGAGTAAACCTTATTCAAGGACTTTTTGAGCGGGACGAGATACTCGGCCCGAAGAAAATTCTTATCGGGCATTACCTGAAAGGTCATGCACTGCTTTTCTCTTGATATGAGATTACCATATCACGCACATATGGTTGTGATGCATGTGCCTGGTGTAACCTTAGGTAGGTAGACATGATGAGTATCTTGGGCATCGTATATTTGTGCCCCAGTGTCACTTTGATGGTATGCATTGCTCTCTCATTCAATAACAACAACAACAATATTAATAATAGTTTCAAATTTTGACACAGAGTCAGCAGTTTCGGCAGAGGGGGAAGTCGATTACATCGGCCTCCAGTGTTCAACTGAAACTTATTTTATCAACCCCGAAAGGATGAAAGGCAAAGTAGACCTCAGTAGCATTTGAACTTTGAACGTAAAGATGGGCGAAATCCCGCTAAGCATTCTATCCTGCATTGTAACGACACTACCTGTTCGCAGCATTAATAATGATGCTGCTGCTGCTGATGATGATGATGGTGATGATGATGATGGTGATGATGATGATGACAATAATGATGATGATGATGATGATGATGATGATGATGATGATAATGATGATGATGATGATCACGATGATGATCACGATGATGGTAGTGGTTTCAAATTTTGGCACAAGGCCAGCAAGTTAAGGGAGCGAGATAGTTGTTTACATCGACACCAGCGTTCAACAGACATTTATTTTATTGACCCTGAGAGGATGAAAGGCAAATTCAACGTCGGCGGAATTTGAACTCATAATAATGATGGTAATGATTTCTAATGTAGGCACAAGGTCAACATTTTAAAGGGGGGGATTATGTCGCTGCTATGGACTGGGGTCAATGGTAAAGAAAGGATGAAAAGCAAAGTTGACCTCGGTGTGATTTTAACTCAAAAAGTAAAGAGCCGGAGCACATCGCAGAGGCGTTTTGTCCGACGCTCTATCAATTTTGCCCGTTCAATAATTTCTAACATAGGTGCAAAGCACGCCTTCTGGGGTTTTGTTTTGCTTTAATTCTTCAGATGTCGATAAAATATGTAGTTGCTTAGTCGCTGGTCAGCACCGATTGAGCAAACCTATTATCAAAGACATTCCATTCATGACAATCCCGTCTTTGTGTACAATTAGGCTTACATTGTCCACCGTGTCCGGTCTTCTTTTAGGAACAGTTAGTTGGTTGCTATTTGTAGCAAGCTAATTGATGGTATGGAAGTTCCTTTGAACGTTCACCT
>NC_043002.1:34431870-34451870 GCF_006345805.1 Octopus sinensis | reverse complement strand
GTTACATATCACAGGGCCCCAATAATTATAGGTGTAAACTTGAACTTGTAATCTGGATAGAGTAACTGCAGATTTCTCAATAGTTCAGCATAGGTGTTCTCTTTTTCAATGATCTTCAGCTTTATGTTAACATCCGCTGGGCTGCTAATTTCCACAATTGTGCATAGTTTCTCTTCTCTATCCCAAATCATTATATCAGGTCTATTGTGCTTACATTTTATTGAGGTCTTCACTGGTACATTCCACCAGTATTCCTTTTTTCATTATGAGTGGCTATGGTTTCTACCATATAGTGGGTTCTTATTTCTTTGTCCTTCCAACAGATTTCATTATAGAGTGTCCTAGCTACAACGTCATGTCTCATCGGTAGATAATACTGTGTTGACATTTTCGGACAACTGCTTATGATGTGGGTAATACCTTCAGTGTGTACTCCACAAAGTCTGCATCGGTTGTCATTTTCCGGCTTTTCCTGCATTTCTATCCCTTTTGTGTATCAGGTACTCAGTTGATATTTCCTGTTCCTGGATTGCAAACGGGTATCCTTCAAAGTGGTGGTGGAGGGTAGTAATCCGGTTATTGGTTCATGATAAACTGTTTTGATGATCGATGTTTCTATCATCACGGAGCTTTCTACTAACATATCCATGCATAGTCTTCTGCTCATATAGGCACATCCTTTAATCTGATGATACGTTGTGGTAGAGTTGTGCGACTTCTTTGGTCATGTATTCTAGGTTACCAGACAAAAAGTGTTGCTCAAGGAGTTGTCTTTCAAGTCTTATGAGGTTACCAGCATCATGTATGCAAACTTGGTCAAGAGATGCACTTCGACATTTGGTGGTTAAAAGATTTTGTCCAAGGGATATGATACGACATTCAAAGGTATTTTGTATCGATGTTAAACCTCTGCCGCCTTGTTTTCAGTTTAAGAAGAGGCGGTCTACGTCACTGTTTATGTGAACATTATGTGTGCTTCGGGTTTTCAAATTAATGGCTCGGATCTCATCAAGCGTCTAATCAAGCAGCCCAAATGTTGGTATGAGTAGTGGCACTGCAAGCACATTGAGAGCAGAGAGTATGTATGATTGTTTGTTAGTTGTATGTAGTTATTACAGCAAAATTTGACAGTTCACTCTGAGTTTTGCGTTAGGATTGGCTGTTGACGAATGTCGTAAAATGTGCTTAGGACGAAACTCAAAGTAGACGGTCATTTTTCGATGTAATGAACACAACTTCAATTCCACTCAACATATTGGTTTCAAATTTTGACACAAGGTCAGAAATTCAGTTGGAAGGGGTAAGTTGATTACATGGGACCCATTGCTCAACTGGTATTTGTTTTATCGACCCAGAAAAGATGAAAAACAAAGTTGGCTTCGGCGGAATTTGAACTCAGTACGAAGACAGACGAAATGCCGCTAAGCGTACTAACGGTTCTGCTTGGTCGCCACCATCATTCTACTCAACCTGTTAAGATAATGTTTGTGTTGTATAAATTATATTCTAATATCTTTCAATATACTATGTTGGCGAGCAGGCAGAATCGTTAACATGTCGGGCTAAAAGCTTAGCGGCATTTCACCCGTTCTCACGTTCCGAGCTCAAATTACGCCAAAGTCGACTTTGCCTGTTATCCTTTCGGGTTCAATAAAATAAGTACCTGTCGTGCATCGAGGTCGATGTAATCGACTTATATCCTTCCCTGAAATTGCTAGCCTTGTGTCAAAATCTGAAATTATCATATTTCAATAAGCTTTATAACCTTTACATTAAGATACACACACACATTTATATATATGCGTGCTTATGTATATATATGTATATATAAATGAGTGTGGGTATATATATACACATAACATATAGAGATATGTATATGTACAGATATCAATATCTATAAATCTGAAATGCGAAAAGTTTGTTTGTCTGGTTTTGGCATTGGAACGGGTTAAAGGGCACTAGATCCCGTCGGATTGACTCCAAAATTTACAGGGACATGTAAAATGAGGTGAGGATATGAGTGGGCTAGGTTAGAAATCCCTATCTTAAAAGGTGTGGTTACTAGGGCAAAAAACGCACACTTTGAAAAGTCTCCTCTCATTCTCTTCCTCTGTTTCTCTCTGTTTCCTCCCTTCCCATCACATTCTCTCTATAAGAACGTTTGACAGATACTACTGTCTTTCTCCGACGCCTTCGTCAGCGCTGTCACTCTTTCCCTCTTTCCCTCTGTATGTCTTTATGTCTGTATCTCTATTCATAGAGAGTTTTATTGAACAAATATTATGAATCAGATATTTATTGGGTTAAGCTATATATGTGTGTGTCTGTATCTATATATAAATATGTATATATAATGTATATATATACAAAGTAGTGTCAGGTCTCCGCTTGGAGCTACTGGTAACATGTAACCCAGTACAACCTGTTACATGGTCGGGTCGTTGGCGACTAAACTGGCAACCCCACCAAGATTTCTTGGTGAGGAGGGTGATTTGGACACCCAGCAGGACTAAAAACAAAACTTGTCAAAGGGCAGAGGAACTCTCTCATGAGTCAATGGCCATCCAAAATCCGGAGTGGAGCCCCTAAGGCGGTTGGATTGCGCCATGCGTGCCACCTTCCGGCAGCTCCTGCATCTTGGTCTACCCCCAGTCGTCTTGACTTTGTCTTGCCACTGGATCCGGCGCACCAGGACGAGAGAGTGAGGCTGATCCTGCGCAAGTCACCCTCACTATAATCCAAGTCACGCGCATGTCACGACATCATGACGCCATGACACCATCCCAAAGTCCTGTGGCGATGGGGAAACGGCGAAGTAGCAGGTGAGGATACACTGGGAGCTGCAGTCGTGAACCCACACACAGGCGGCTCAGGACATGTGGTCGCCCCTCACTGAACTGAGGCAGCAGTGGAGTCCGGCAGCCTCCTGAGTGACCGAGCAGCCCTCTTCAGGATCGCTCTGCTCGCCTCCCCAGCATGAGGACGGGGCTAGAAAAGGTTGCCCTAAACATAGCCTGCCTCACCTCACCCTGGTCAGCAAACCGCGGCTGGCGGGGATCCTTTCCAAGCGGTCGAAACAAAGAAAGAAGAAAACAAACAAAGGTGCTCACTTTCGCAACTTGGAACGTGAGAACTCTGCTTGACAACACCAAAGCGGACAGACCAGAGAGACGAACTGCCCTGGTGGCCAGAGAACTGAGCCGATACAGTGTCGATATTGCAGCACTGAGCGAGACCCGCCTTGCGGACAAAGGCCAGCTGACAGAGACAGGCGGCGGCTACACTTTCTTTTGGAGTGGTCGCAGCAGCGAAGAGCGTCGTGAGGCTGGTGTTGGTTTTGCCATTAAGTCAGTACACGTGCGGAAACTGGAAAGCCCCCCCGAGGGTATCAACGATCGGCTGATGAAGATGCAGCTCCCACTTGGAAACAAGACTAGTGCGACCATCATCAGTGCTTACGCCCCCACCATGACCAACCCTGAAGAGGTTAAGGACAGGTTCTATGAGGAACTCGACTCCCTCATCACGTCAGCCCAGCCTGAGAAGCTCATCCTCCTTGGGGATTTTAACGCCCGTGTCGGGACTGACCACCAAGCCTGGCATCGCGTACTGGGAAAGCAAGGAATCGGAAAGTGCAACAGCAACGGACAGCTCCTCCTGCGTGCGTGTGCCTCTCATGATCTTACCATCGCCAACACCTTGTTCCGTCTGCCAACACGCAACAAGACATCATGGATGCATCCACGCTCCAAACACTGGCATCTGATAGATTACGTCATCGTCAGGGCGAAAGACAGGCGGGACGTGAGACTGGTCAAAGCCATGTGCGGAGCTGACTGCTGGACGGACCATCGCCTCATCATCTCCAGGATGGATTTCTACATCCGACCTAAGAGAAGACCACAGGGTCAGAAAGTGACGAGGAAGCTTAACATCACGAAATTAAGGAACCAGCTGACTGCACAAGATCTCCAGTCACGTATGGACAGTAAGCTGTTGGACATTCGGAGTGACCAGTCCAGCATCGATGAGCAGTGGGAATCATTCAGGGACACGGTTCATTCCATCGCCCTTGAAACTCTGGGCCAAATTACGAGGAACCACCAGGACTGGTTCGACGAAAACGACCAGGAAATCCAAAAGCTCCTGGAAGAGAAACGCCGTCTGCTGCGGGCTCACCAAAATGACACCACCTGCACGGCAAAGAAGGCCGCTTTCAACAACATTCGCAGCACAGTCCAGGCTAAACTCCGCCTCATGCAAGACGCATGGTTAAGCGCCAAGGCGGATGAGATTCAGGGATACGCAGACAAACACGACACCAAGAAATTCTACGAGGCGCTGAAAGCTGTCTATGGACCGCAGTTCTCCTTTGGATCAACCCCCCTGCTCAGCTCAGATGGAACCTCACTCCTGACTAACAAGAGGCTGATCCTGGAGAGATGGGCGGAGCACTTCAACATCGTGCTCAACCGACCAGCCCAGATCAACGAGGAAGCCATCGCACGACTCACCCAGGTGCCGACAAACCACGAGTTGGCTGTTCCCCCTGCAGTCGGGGAAGTGAGCAGAGCCATCAAAAAAATGTCCACCGGCAAAGCTCCAGGCTCTGACGCCATCCCTGCAGAGGTGTTCAAGTCGGGCGGCCCCACCATGATCAGTCAGCTCACCAGCCTGTTCCAGTCGATGTGGGACAGGGAACAACTCCCTCAAGATTTCCGGGATGCAACAATCGTCCACATTTATAAGCGGAAAGGAGATCGGCAGTCCTGCGACAACCACCGAGGTATTTCCCTCTTGTCCATAGCAGGCAAGATCCTGGCCCGGGTCCTGCTTGACCGCCTTCTGGAACACTTGGAGCAAGGCCTTCTCCCTGAGAGCCAGTGTGGCTTCCGTGCGGGTCGAGGGACCACTGACATGATATTCGCCGCCCGCCAGCTCCAGGAGAAATGCATGGAGCAGCACCTTGACCTCTGCATGACCTTTGTTGACCTCACCAAGGCCTTTGATACAGTCAGTCGGGAGGGACTATGGAAGGTCATGGGAAAATTTGGTTGCCCCAGCAAATTTATTGCAATTGTCCGCCAGTTCCACGACGGAATGACAGCCAGAATCCTTGAGGACGGCGACTCATCTGAAGCCTTCCAGGTGACAAACGGAGTCAGGCAGGGCTGTGTCCTGGCCCCAACACTGTTCAGCATCATGTTCTCGGCAATGATGTCCGACGCCTTTAGGGACTGCAAGTCCGGTATCAACATCAAGTACAGGACAGACGGGAAACTTTTCAACTCCAGGAGATTGCAGGTTGTCACAAAGGTGAGGGAGACAGTCGTCAGAGACTTTCTCTTTGCTGACGAGGTGAGGGAGACAGTCGTCAGAGACTTTCTCTTTGCTGACGACTGCGCCCTTAATGCAATCGATGAGCAGGAGATGCAGCTCGAGATGGACAGGTTCTCATCAGCCTGTGACAACTTCGGTCTCACCATCAGTGCAAAGAAAACCGAAGTGATGTTTCAGCCAGCCCCCGGCAAACAATACCATGAGCCTCAGATAAGGGTGAACGGACGGATCTTACGAGTGGTGGAAAACTTCACCTACCTGGGCAGCACTCTCTCCTGCAATGCCAACATAGATGCTGAAACCATCAACAGAATCTCCAAGGCAAGCAGCGCGTTTGGGAGACTGCGAAAGAAAGTCTGGGAGCGGAGAGGAATCAGCCTCAACACCAAGCTGAAAGTCTACCGGGCAGTCGTGCTTACCACTCTACTATACGGCTGCGAGACGTGGACTGCTTACCGAAGGCACGAGCGCCAGATAAACCACTTCCATCTCAGGTGTCTTCGGAATCTCCTTCACATCCGCTGGCAGGACAAAGTCCCAGACACGGAAGTTCTGAAGCAGGCAGATCTCCCTAGCACCATCACAATCATGCGCAAGGCCCAGCTGAGATGGGCGGGCCACGTCACCCGCATGTCCGACACTCGCATCCCAAAACAGCTCTTCTACGGTGAACTCGGCCAGGGCAGGCGCAAAGTCGGAGGGCAGAAAAAGCGCTACAAGGATAGTCTCAAGGTCTCTCTCAAAGACTTCTCCATCGGAACAGAGACCTGGGAGACACTTGCTGCCAACCGCTCATCCTGGCGCAGCGCAATCACCGTGGGAGCAGGGACAGCCGAGGAGGGACGGATTCGGTCAGCGGAGCAGAAACGTCAGATGCGTAAAGTCAGAGCCGCCTGCACCAGTAGCACTGCCCCTACCCACTTCTGCCCCACCTGTGGGAGGGGCTTCCTTGCCCGGATTGGCCTCACCAGCCACCTCCGGTCTCATGGCGGCAGTTCCATCAGATGATGTCAGTTGGTCATCTTCGAACCGAAGGACGAACATTATTATTATATACAAAGTATATATATCTGTATTTATATATATATAAATAAGGATAATATCGATATTTAAATATCGATATTATCAAGTGGGCACCATGAGAAAAAATACCATACAAAGGTAATAATTTTTTACAACTAAAAATAAGGGTGTCTGAGAGACACCACCATGCCGAAATAGCTGTCAAATCCCTTAGAGTCAGGGACTGCTATTTCGGCATGGTGGTGTCTCTCAGACACCCTTATTTTTAGTTATATATATATATATATAATTTGTATACATTTGTATATATAATGCGTACACACACACACACACACACACACACACACACACACACACACACACACACACACATATAATGCGTATATATTTACATATATATATTTAATGCGTATATATATATATTATGTGTGCATTATGTGGTCGGTTGAGCTGAAAATATGCACACCTATTTTAAAAGTGCTGGCGAGTTTGCATGGCAACTATTTGTTTCCTCAAATGAAAGGCGTGACCTCTAGGACAAAATTCCTCATCTTTTAAAATGTGGCCCGATTACACCCGAATGAAATCGGCTTATAGTAACCAAACAAGTAAAACAATGAAAAACTATGCCATTTTAATCCCAAGTAAGGTCGGGTATCTCTGTAGGTCTACTACATATTCGTGAAAAAGGCAGACGTTGTCTCACAAGTAGTTATATAGGCAAAAGTGTTAGTAAATATGGTACGATTCAGTTGAAAATTTGCACACCAATGTTAAAAGTCCTGGCGAGTTTGCATGGCAACTTTGAATTTGCTCAATTGAAAGGTGTGGCCTCTAGGGCAAAATTCCTCATCTTTAAAGTGTGGCCCACGTAGACCCGAATGAAATTGAATTATAATACTGAAACAAATAAAACAATGATAAACTTTTTTAATCCCGAGCAAGACCGGGTTTCTCTGCTATCTATATATTATAAAAGAGGCTTTGGGTCAAAATTGTGTGCACGTTTTGCTACGTCAGATGTTGGTGGCCACACCAGTGGTCAGATCGAGCTGAAAATTGACACAGGCATAGAAGGTGTAATGAGTTGAGTATGTTAAGACTCACCATCTGGAAAGATGCGGTTGCTATGCTGAGAGATTCAAGGGGGCTCTAAGCCCCTCCAGATTGGCGCGATTGGCAACTAATCCTATCTATAAAATGAAGAAGGCGAACGTAGATACAGATTGGGTTTTTATGTAAAAAGGGGTCTAAATGAGGCTGGAAGGGGATTCAAATTTACAGGAGGGGGTAACTTGAGGGGGGAAATTGATTGGGAGACGTTTTGTGGCGCTACAGTGGTTGCTTTGGTGTGAAAACTGGGATTTTATTGACTTTGGGGGACACTTGGTGGTCTAGATCGGACACCTTTTGCCCGATTTCAATCAAATTTTCAACATGGTAAAGTGACAGCGGATTTGTAATTTAAACGCGGAAATCTAATTTTTTTTATAAATGGCAGAGAGATAGATAGAGAAAGATAAAGAGTAAGAGAAAGTGAGGGAAAGTCCAAGAGAGAGGAAGAGTAAGAGAGTGGGAAAATGAGAAAGGATAGAGAAACAAAGAGGGAGAATGTGGCGATAAGAAACAGAAAGGAAGCAACAGAAAGTAACACCCACAACCTCGCCTGCGCGTAGAGCAGGTCACCGTAAGCTAGTCTATTATATAAAAGTCAATGTCTGTGTGTTCGTGTGTTCGTGTGTTCGTGTGTTCGTGTGTTTCTTATAGACTCGAAAACTACTGGGTCGATCCTAATGAAATTTGGAACACAAAATCCAAGCCTAGGGAGAAGGGTATGCCGTATGTTTCATACAATTTTGAGGGGGAATAAAGTGGGGCAGAACTTCTGTGAAAATTCATGCTTCGAATTTTTATGAAATTTAAACCATAGGTATTAGAAATAAATTTTAAAAATATATCCAGAATTTCCATTTCTTTGGATGATTCTAAGACCCCTTAATGGGGGTTTAACCCCCAAATTTTAGTCATTTTTTATGGACCAAAATTACAGAATGGATCTTTATGATATTTGGAACTTAGATTCAATGCATAAGGGCGGGTATAATGCAGTGTGTTTCGTTTGAATTTGAGGTGGCTTAAAGGGGACAGAACCCCCCATGAAAATTCATAAATTTCCGATGCTGATGAAATGTCAACCATAGGTAATTGACACACATCAAGAAGTATTCCCAAAGTTTCCGCTTCTCATGAGGATTCTAAGGCCCCCTAATTGGGGCCTTAACTCTCAAATTTTAGTCATTTTTCATGATCCAAAACTAGGTCAAAAGTACTGAATAGATCTTTATGAAATTTGGAAATTATATTGTATGCATAAGGACAGATGTAATGCAGCATGTATTTGAAAGTAAGGGGGCATGAAAATTCATCGATTTTTGCTGTTGATGAAATTTTAACCATAGATATTAGACACAAATGAAGTAATATTTCTAAAATTTGAACTTCTTAGGAGTTAGTAAGACCCCCTAATGGGGGCTTAACCCCTACAATTTAATCATTTTTCCTAAACCAAGACGAATACAGTTGTACTCTTGGAAGCTGTAGATTTACACGAGGATACGAAATGAGCGTTATTTGTAATTCAATGGTACAACAGTGTAAAGAGTTTGCTTTAAGATACACTTAGATTGTGATTTCTGCAATGTGGTGCATAAATTGTCAAGCAAAGGAGAGGCATCTTTGTCTCCACTGACTCAGTTGCAAAAGTGTTATTTTGAATAAAGTTATTTGGTTGCAGACCTTCTTTCAGTCTTTTTATTATCACTGGATAAGAGATAGTCCCCAGATGAAACAGCATATTTTTATCGTAAATCATATTCAGTTTATCAATTTCACACACACACACACACACACACACACACACAGACATACACACACACACACACACATATGTATTATGTATGTCACCTTGGGCAAGTGTCTCGTGAGTAGATTTGGTAGACAGAAACTGAAAGAAGCTCGTTTTATATATATATATATATATATATATATATATATATATATATATATATATATATATCTGTGTGTGCGTGTATGTATGTGTATATATTTATTTGTGTCCTTATGTGTGTGTGTGTGTGTTCGGCAAAAAAGACCGATGAAATAAGAGTTACAAAGAATAAGTCCTGGGGTGGATTTCTTCGACTAAAACTCTTTAAGGCGGTGCCCCAGCAAAGTCGCAGTCAAATGACAAAAGCAAGTAAAAGAATAAAAGAAAAAAAGGATACATACACACACGGAGCGACACACAGAGACACCCAGATACACTCGCACATACACTGACACACATATATATGTATGTATGTAACTCTATGAACCCAATATAAAATTATTCATTCAAAGACTGACTGAAATGAGAAGCGTTGAAAGTAATTAGTGCCTTGAATGTACCTGTAATCTTTAGAAGCATGTGACAGAAAGTATATTGGTTTCGAACCTTAATACAAGGCCAGCAGTTTTGGGGGAAGGGTTAGTCGATTACATCGATCTCGAAAGGATGAAAGGCAAAGTCGACCTCGGTGGAATTTGAACTCAGAATGTAGCGACGGCCGAAATGCCGCTGAGCATTTTGCCAGGAAGGATAATGATTTCAATTTTTGGCACAAGACCAGCAATTTTGGAGGAGGAAGGGGCGTAAGTCAATTACACCGACCCCAGTGTACAACTGGGATGAAAGGTGGAATTAGAACTTTATACGTAAAGACGGACGAAATATTGCGAAGCATTCTGACAGGCATACTAACGATTCTGAAAGCTCGCTGCCTTCATGACAAAGGTTATTCAGAACTTTATTCTGTTATAATTACGTTTATGGTACTCGCTCAATTGCTTTTCTTCTGTTAGGTTTAAGGATAACAAGATCCTTATTTAAGACTAAAACAATTTCACTTAATAGTAGCAAAAATATTTTCTTGGTCTGCTATATCATGAATTGACTGATCCTTTAGAACTCGTTTAGAAATTGTCATTTAAATACTTTCTTGATTTTCCATCCATTTTTTATGAAGTAAGATTTGTGTTAACTTAAAAATCGGGAAAAAGTTTCAGGACTGATGATACTCTGGAGCCATTCTGAAATTAATAAGAAATAGGTTTCTGGACCGTCAGCTTAAACTTATGAACAATCTGTAGGAAAATATTACAGTCTCTCTCGATAGGAGAGATATGCAGATGAAAGTTTGTACACAAAAAAAGGTAATGAAGACATATACGGTAATTCTCAAAGAATTTCTCTCCTTAAATTTTCGTACAAGGCTGGCAGATTTTGGTGAGGAGTAAAGTCAATTAAGTGGACCCTAGTGTCCAACTGGTACTTATTTTATCGACCCCAAAAGGATGAAAGACAAAGTCAACCTTGGCGGAATTTGAACTCAGAACATGAAGACGGACGAAATGTCGCTAAACATCTTGCTTGACGTGCTAACTATTTTGTCAGGGAAAATATTGAGCAAAATTATTCTTGACAGGTTCATTCAACATGTTGGAATATCCATTCTTCCTGAGTCTCAATCACATTTTCGCTCTGAGAAAAATAATCAATGACATGACGTTCATCGACAAGAGAAATACATTAAGCAGAGACTTGACCTTTACCATTTTTTAACCTCACTGAGGTATTCGATTCAGCGATACCTAATGCGCTATGGACAATTCTCATAAAAGTTAATTGTTCTGGCATATTTACAAATATTATCAAGCACTTTCATGAAGATCCGGGAGCATGTATTGTAAATGGTGAAAAATGATCAGATTAATTTTCAATCATTAGTGGTATGGAATAAGGGGATATAATTGCTCCTACAATATTAACATATATTTCGCAATAGTCTTTTGTCCAATAGCTTTCAAAAACTGTTCATTGGGTATTTACATGCATTATTGCACAACTGCTAAATTATTTAGCCTCAGATGGCTGGATCCTAACATATGTTTTATATTCTTGGATGCAGGTTACTGCGATATTGTAATATACAATGAAAAAGAACTTCAAAGTCTTATCGATAAACTTTCATTTGTGTGTAACATGTTAGTCCTTGCAATAAATCTCAATAAAGCTGTTATCCTTAATCAGCCCTTTCTTGAAAAGCCCCGAATAATTCCTGATATAACGAAATTCGGAGTTATATTAAACAGGGATGCAATTCTCGACGAGGACATTTTAAATAGAATTATTAGAACTCAGAGCTCATGGACATCTATTGAAAAAAATGACGATTTCCACTTTGGTCTCAACGACGTATTAAAAAAAGCACACTGAAACATTACAAGAATTTTTTTTCTGTTTTATTAGATGGCTGTATTACACATAAGCATTATATATAGAACATGATTAACAGAGTATTTCTAGCAATTTTGCATATGCCTTGGAGAAGTCTTTTCATGGACCAACTGCAGGTACGTATGTGTACACACACACACACACATACACACACACACACACACACTCACACACACACACACACACTCGTCTATATGTGTGTGCAAACAGGTTATGTTGGTTAGCAATTATTCATATTGGAAGTACAGTAATAGTCAACTAATTAACAGATTGCGTTGAATAGATTTAAAAAAGCTGTTTCCAAATTCTCCGAACGTTTTTTCTGAGGGTTCGAAAGATGAGGATATTGGTTATAAATTTTGGCACAAGGCCAGCAATTTCTGCGGAGGTGGTAAGTCGATTACGTCGACCCCAGTGCTCAACTAGTACTTATTTTATCGACCCCGAAAGAATTAAAGGCAAATTCGACCTCGGTGGTATTTGAAATCAGAACGTAAAATCGAAAGAAATACTGCTAAGTATTTTGTACGACGCGATAACGATTCTGTCAGCTCTTCGCTTTAGAAAGATGAAAATGTTGATCGTTTTCTTTTCTTAACTACATAAAAACTTTATATATGTATGTACACACACACACACACACACACACCGCACACATATATCATGTATATGTGTGAGTATGTATGCATGCATATATATATATATATATATATATATATATATATTTATATTGCACACACACACACACATATATATATACAAGGTGTCAAACCAATTCGGCTATCAGCTATCGAATGGAAAGGTCTATCCGCTACTTTGATCAAGAACAGGCAGCTTTCATTTGGCTGGTCGCTTTGGTGAAAACGGATGTGAGGTAGACAAGACTGCAAAAGGGGCTTAAAGACACAGATGCTTCTCTCAGGCCAAACCTTTATTAACATTTTCAAGTTTCAGTTGAAAAAGGAAACTGAGAGTGGAGAGGTAAATACTACTACTAAGCAAATTTGTTGATAGGTGGACAAGAGAGGTGAACAAGGTTTGAGTGAACGGATTTGCCTTGAGTATGCGCCTGTAGACTGGAGAAGACAGCAGTCAGACTGGCTGTGGTTTTTATGGGACTTCGAAAAGTGTAGCTCTCGAAAAGCTCCTTTCTGCTTTGGAGAGAGTTTTCTTTGATTTATTTTTTGTTGATTTTGTGATTTACCTTGTTTATGTAATCCCATACTGTACAGTTGTGACCGTCCTCCACATTTGTTTAGCAATACTTAGTGGTTAACGAAAGAAAGTATTATTGTTGTTGCTGTTTATATCGTTGTTGTTGATCTGGCAGAATCGTTAGTACGCTGGGTAAAATGCTTAGCGGCATTTCGTCTGTCTTTGCGTTCTGACTTGAAATTTCCCCGTGGTCGACTTTGCTTTTCATCATTTCGGGGTCGATTAAATAAGTACCAGTTAAGTACTGGGGTCGATGTAATCGATCAGCCGCAGCCCCCAAATTTCAGGCCTTGTACCTATAGTGGAAAAGATTATTATCATTAAGGCGGTTCGCTGGCAGAATTGTTAGTACACGGGACAAAATGCTTAGCTCGCCGCCTTAACAATAATAGCAAAAATCTTTTCTACCATAAATACAAAGCCAGCAACTCCAGAGGAAGAGTTTAGTCGATTAGATCGATCCCAGTCCTCAACTGGTACTTATTTTATCGACCCCGAAAGGATGAAAGGCAAAATCGACACCTGCTTGATGTTATTAAAACTAATGTAGGGAACGCTTTTGCTTTATCGAAACTATAGTCTCTGCTTGATCAATGCAGCGTGGGGAAAATTCTGTTGCTAGAAATCTTATGGGAATCTTTCGTATTTATATATTCATTCATTTCGAATGCATACATTCATTCATGTGTGTACGTATGCATGTACACACGTACGCGATATATGTTTATAAATATATAAAACATGTCTATGTACACATACACATATATATATATATATATATATATATATATATATATATATATATATATATATATATATATATATATATATATATATATAGACATATGTATGTATGTATATACAAAAATATATATGCATATTTATGAAGATGTATATACACAAACACTAAATATATATGTATATATATATATATACATGTATATATATATATATATATATGTATGTATATATATGTATGTATATATATATATATATATATATTTAGTGATAGAGAGAGCCGATAAAATATACATTAATTACTTTATTTATATATGAATTCATATGTATATAAATATATTTGCTGCTGTTGTAATTTATGTAATCCTTATTAAGTTTTGATGTGTTTTAAAAAATTGCACAGTGGCGTTAAAAAAATACTATAAAAAGTGAGCGATACACTTAAAAAAATATACGCTAATACCAATGATAACTTTACATCGACTGAAAGCTGAAAAGTATGTATATACATATATATACTTAATCTAAAGTTATTATTTATCAGTCAGTATAAATAATATGGATGTTAAACGCAAAAAAATGTCTAGTTTCGTTCCAGAGTTTATCAATCAACCTACGACTAATATATATTATAATAGATTATTATAACCTCACGAAGTTGTATGTATAACAGATTGTTTTTGATTTCTTTCCACAAGAGAACCGTCTTACGACTAATGTTTATGTACAGCAGGGTGTCTTCGATTTCGTTCCATAGCTATAATAAACAGTAGCTGAATATTATAATAGATTGACAGAAATATAATAACTATAACGTGCTCTTTGCGTGTTTTCTTGAGCAACTAATGATGGCAGTGTGTTTAAAATGGCTGTATTAAAAAATATTTAAAGCAGAGGTGGCATGCACTTCACAATAAAAGAAGAATGTCTAGGCTTGCAGTAATTGGTATGGAGCAATTTAAACAGGTAATGCGATAATTATTTTTTTATTGTGACGATTTGCTTCGCAGTAGTTGCCTCCTTGTAGTTAAGTACATAAGGGTAAATCCTGCAAATAATGATTAAAATTATGGTGGGTATAAAATTCCTAAATTATAGGAACTAAGGTAAAAAAAGAAATTAAGGAAAAACTCGAAATATATCTAATAAAATGTATTATGGGATGAAAAATAATGGAAGGAGTATAGGTAGTAAGGCGAAATGTGTGTAAGGATTATGAGTACAATGTCAATGAAAATAAATAATCTGGGTAACCACGTATAGATTTAACTAAAAGTAAATCTGTTGGGACATGAATATATATCAATGTTAGATTTGGAAAATCTAAGAAAGGAATAGGGGAAATTAAAGGGATTAGAGAGGGTGTATATAATATTAATATATAACTGTTTACCTATCAGCAGTGCAGGTATTGATTGTTAAAATTAGCATTGCTTCAGAAAGCGCATTATTAACATACATAGTAGTATATTATCATAAATACAATAGTTCTAATAAATCAGAAGTAGTTATTTTTGTGTAGACACAGTATTTTAGAGTTGTGTTATAACAAGGGGGTGGGAGATGGATCGGTAGGTTTAAGATAGATAAAAAACAAACAAAAAAACCCCCAAAATAAGTATAATACATAAGTTACAAAGGGAAGCTAAAGCCTGTATATATGTATGTATGTATGTATGTATGTATGTATGTATGTATGTATGTATGTATGTATGTATGTATGTATGCATGTATGTATGTATGTATGTATGCATGTATGTATGTGTGTATGTATGTATGGATGTATGATGGGACAGGTGAGAATTTCAAAACAGGGTTTGGTGCTAAGGGTCGAGTGTTATGGTATATATATATATATATATATATATATATATATATTATACTAATACATCTGTTTGTTTTGTACACCACCTGTCTTCGTGTTTTGTTTTTTTCGTAAACTCTCCTTATATATATATATATACATACATACATACATACATACATACATACATACATACATACACACATATATATACACACACACATATACACACATATGTAACAAGCAAAGTAGTCACTTAGAAAATCCCAGTAAGAGACGAAAGTAATAACTATAAGGAAAAGTAAATGTTTATCGCCACATCAATATGGCTGTTCGACGTTACTACCCTTTTAACCCCAGGCAAATCCTCCGCCAGCTGGTTACCGGCGCAACCTGCACAAAGAAAAACATGAATAAGTTAAAGAAAGAACACAAATGGGTTCTTTCTTTATGTAAACACCATGCGTTGAACCTTCCCTATTTGGGATCTTGAACTTACATTTGATCCTGAAACTGCATTCCAGTATGCATGGGTATATAATTTCATGCACCTGTATATCTATACACATGTGTATATTGATGTGTGCATGTACATGTATATTTAGGTGCATGAATATGTCCGTATATGCATGAGTATATGCGAGCGTGTTTGTTTTGGTATATACATGTATGTGCAGATCTCGACCTTCGCTTGGTGCTCTTAATATTAAAAGTACCAGGGTTACATAATGATAGAGAGCTATAGAGGTATGAGTGTAATAGTTTATGTATACAACTAAAAAGGTTAGTAGCTATAAATAGTAACAAATAATGGCAACGGATTAAAGAGGATTTAGCTGTAGATTGTATAAGATAGTTAAATAATAGGGCTATCTGTTAGAGTATATCACAGAGTTTGTTATATTTAAGTGTTTAAATGTTCTGTGTCGGTGAGTGTGAATTCGTTTGGCATGTTTGTTGAGGAGTAGTGTGGATTTGCACATAGGATTTCATAACTTTTAGTTGTACAAAAAGGGGAATTATATTTATTTCCAATACATAAATTAACGACTGATCCTATTGCCTATTTTAAATTGGCTGCTATCTTTTTTTTTTTTTTGCATTTCGAGCGACAATATTCTACCGTAAAATTTACGTATATGCAGGCATACATATTTTCATACCTTCATAAATGCACAGTACGTACGTATATACATAAATGCGTACATGTATCCATACATAAATGCATACATGTGTATTTACATACATATGAAGAAATATCTTACTTTTTATAAGAAGTAAACAAAAATACAAACACTTATTTGGAAATTTTCGGTCGAGAACAAAATGAACAAAACTATCTATCTGTCTGTCTGTCTGTCTTGCCACTCTGTCTGTCGGTGTGTCTCTCTGTCAGTCTGTCTGCCTGCTTGCTTGCCACTCTGTCTGTTGGTCTGTCTGTCTTTCTGCTTGTCTGTGTGTGTTTCATTAGATTTACTTTGCCATAAGTAAATAGATAGATAGATAGATAGATAGATAGATAGATAGATAGATAGATAGATAGATAGATAGATAGATAGATAGATAGATAGATAGATAGAACTTATAAAACTTATAAAAAGTTTTCATCATTAATCGCTAATTTTTGTTGTGATTTCTGTCGAGTATGGAAACGTTGTTCACTAATGTTTTCTTATCTGATTTGCTTGTTTCAGTTGTTTCGTGTACTGAACCTTTGTAGTGAATTCATACAGAACCAGCGAAAGTTTCATACGTATATATAATATGCATTTCTAGACGTAAATATCCAGATAAGAAACAACACGTATCTTTCTGTCCGTGTACATCAAAAACAAAAATAAATGCATATACTTATATGATGTCATGAATGCATTAATGTATGTATGTGAGTTTGCAAGCATGAATGCATTCATATACCTATGTAAGCATGCATGCATATAAGTATTCATGTGTGTGTGCATGCATGTATGCTTGCATGCATGTGTGTGTGTGCATGTCTTTTTGCGTATGTATTAGTGTGAACTTCTACGAATGTATCTGTGTCTGTATGTTTATATATATTTATATCTATCTATCTATCTATCTATCTATCTATCTATCTATCTATCTATCTATCTATCTATCTATCTATCTATCTATCTATCTATACCTACCTACCTATCTATCTATCTATCTATCTATCTATCTATCTATCTATCTATCTATCTATCTATCTATCTATCTATCTATCTATCTATCTATCTGTCTGTCTGTTTGTCTGTCTGTCTCTCTCTCTCTCTCTCTCTCTCTCTCTCTCTCTCTCTGCCTGTCTACCTATCTGTGTTCATCTACATTCATGTATCAAAACAAGTAGTTGGAATAATTTTTTGCTATCATTTCTCCACCGTTACACATGTTTCATTTACTAATAGGAGATGTACATGTTGGATAAACCTATAAGAAATTTCCTACTAGAAATTCTTCAGACCGAGAATCAAATAATACAAAATTTACATTTGGATTAGACATTTATATACAGACATAGTAATCAAGAATCGTATAGATAGTTTGGACAAAGAATGAAGAGCAAATCAAATTGTATAGAAGACACAGCTTGGATTTTAACCCTGCCTATATAATATGTGCATGTCTGTATATCTGTACACATGCGTATGTGCATATGCATTAATGTATTATGTATATACAGAAACATAGATAAAATAGACTTTAAAGATGCTTTGCTCTAACCAGAAACTGCAGAAGTTACTTAAAGGTGTTGCAGGCGCTTCTCCTGATCGCATTATTTGAAACACCTGTGTATATGTATATGCGGCAAATAACTCAGGGTCGCTTACTTTGTACACTTCGCCTTAACGAGACGAGGATTGAATTGGTCTTCAACTACAGAAGGGTTACATCTACAGTCTCTTGTTAGCCACAACTTGAGTTTCTCTCAGTGGCTGTAGCTATCGCCCTAATGGCTTTCTTCAGTTGTCTATATTCCAAACCAATTTTCTGCCAGAAATGCTCTACTAATCTTGCAAGAAAACTGCAGTAATTGACTTCGGTGGGGGAATGAGGCTGCGTATCAAAGATCGGGAAAGAATCTTCCGAAGTGCTTTAGTCTTGAAAGGATTGCAAAATCTGGGATTTAAATGGTCAAAATACAGCTCCATGCCGATTTCCATGATATAAACTTATATTCATACACACACACACACACACACACACACCAGTATATTACATATATGTACATTTATTATATATACATAATACAGAGATGTACATACGTATGTATGGCCACAGCTCATGGGAGGAAACCGGTTCAATTCAATTCAATTCATATGTATATATATATATATATATATATATATATATATATATATATATATATATATATATATATATATACATATATGAATGTATGTATGTATATATATATATATATATATATATTACATGGAAAAACGCGAGCATGAAAAGTAATATTCTTAAGATTACAAAGCTGGAAAAGTATAGGACAAGTTATTATTTCTAGTAAAGCAAAGAATAAGAAACTTTTTACTTAAAATATTGCGGCAAAGAATGCCAGTTCTTCTAATTTATCATTCTTTACAGTTCTCATCTTTTAAATTCATTGTACAAAACTATTCAGCTGATTTATAAGTTTGTCTAATTAGTCACTTTTTTTCTGTATTTTTCTGTAGTAAATTAGCCAAATTCTACTTAAATAAGTATAGTGTTATTTGTAAACTATAATAAAATAATTTTTAATATTCAAATTTTAATTTTAGCTGCAATATTTTAAGTTAAAAGTTTCTTGTTCGTTACTTTACTAGATGTAATAGCTTGTCCTATACTTTGACAGGTGCAATAACTTGTCCTGCACTTTTCCAGGTTTATAATTTTAAGAATATTACTTTTAATGCTCGCATTTTCCCATGTAATCCATGATTTTTCCAGGCATTGCTGTTATACGATAATTTATAATGTGTCAATTAATAATTAAAAATTTTACCTTATAAAATACTGATACATAATATTTCAATTTTTCCATGTAAGTGATGATAGCATTTCAATTTTTTTCATGTTTAATTTAAATATATGTTGTGATTGAATTATTTGATATTACCCATCCACACCAAATTAATGGCAGAGATTTTTACCAGGCTGGAATGTCTATGATTATAGGTTTGCTGTATCAGGGTTGATTTGAAGTAAAATAAGCCTCCGTACCAATAACGGAAACAATAGTAAATTGAAAGGCCAAAGATACCCGTATCATCACGATTTCAATCTTTGTGAAAATACGACTTAGTTCTCATCAGTGAGTCTTACTTACCCGAGGGTCATAGAAACTGCCCGGTATTTTAAATGACCATCGCGTACATTGCTTGAAATGGACAGTTGAATTCTTTTTGTTATTGGTCCGGGGGCTTAGAATTTCTGCTCATTCATCCGATTTCAATTAATGTGTATATATATATATATACATATATATATATATATATATATGACTGACCGCTAACCCCTAAAGTTTCTTTATTCTCTCTCTGTTTATTTCTG
>NC_043002.1:34421870-34426870 GCF_006345805.1 Octopus sinensis | reverse complement strand
ATAGAGAGAGAGAGATATGGTAGCCCTTACGTATTGTGTGATGTCGGGATGTTAGTGTCAAGTTTAACCCTGAACTCATTTAAACTATAATTAACCGAATCGTTAGATAATATTACAAGGGAGTACATTGTGATATTGTTTCACCACTCCCCTAGATAGGGTTATTAATGTTTCATGAGTGCGCACGCATACTCACACACTCGGACATATACATGTTCACAAACATTAATGTCTCGTGATATATATAGGCCTACACATATGTGTATATGTATATGCGTGTATGTATGTGTGCGCGCGAATGTTTATGTATATATGTATGTGTCCTAGGTGAGTGCAACAAAATTTGTACTCATATGCAGTGTTGCTTAAGCTTTGTGCATTTGTGTATATGAACCTGAATGACTCTATGTGATTATATTTGAGTCAGTATTTGCATTCAATCAATTACATAACACACTATAAAGGCTTTAAATATCTTTTGAGAGCAAAGTTATAGATGTAGCTATGTGTTCATGTTTATACGTTATATTATTTGTTCCTTCTCGAGCTATGCCTGGGTCATAGGGCCGGTTTCCTGGTTTCCTTGGCGTATAGGTCCCCCACCGGGACGGGACGCCAGTCCGTCGCCGGTGAACTGCAAGATACAGGAGGAAAGAGTGAGAGAAAGTTGTGGCGAAAGAGTCATCAGAAGTTCGCCATTATCTTCTACCGGAGCCGCGTGGAGCTTAGGTGTTCCTGGTCTGAGATTCGAACCCGTGATCCCTCGACTGCGAGTCCACTGCTCTAACCACTAGGCCATGTGCCTCCACTTACACATACAAATTTGCGCGCTGAAGCTCGCGTGCCCACTAAAGTATGTTTGTAGTATTCACTGAAATACTAAGGGAATTAATCGAATGTCTAAAATTTTTCTGTTTCAAAAGTCCATTTCCAGGACATTCTCGAACAGTGATTCTCAACACGATCCTTTGTGGTCAAAATTTAGGTTCAATAAATTGGTTATATTTCAAACAATACACAAAATATTTTAGCAATTTTTTTTCATACAATTCCTAATAATATTCAACTATAAAAATACAAAAGAATTTATTTAAGCATTGAATGGGTGTGAGAGGCCATCCGAATAAAACAGAAATCAAAGAGGTCAATAAGCAATAAATGGCTGAGCACCACTGCCTTGAGTAAATCCAGTGATATTCTCAGGAATATTTCAGAGCTAGAAGCTTTGAGTATGAAAAGTCCTTTTCTTATTTCTTTACTGCCCACAAGGGGCTACACAGAGGGGACAAACAAGGACAGACAAACGGATTAAGTCGATTATATTGACTTCAGAGCGTGACTGGTACTTATTTAATAGACCCCGAAAGAATGAAAGGCAAAGTCGACCTCAGAGATATCGTGTCACTACTTCCCTGGATAGGGTTACTAATGTGTCATGTGTGCACACGCATACTCACACACACGGACACATACATATTCACAAACATTAATATCACAAACATCAATTTGAACTCAGAACGCTAAGCATTTCGCCCGGCGTGCTAACGTTTCTGACAGCTCGCCTTGCGTATGAATAGTCCTTTTCTATGAAATTCCAGAGCCTTGTTCTAGAATCTTGTGGCATTCTCTGCTATACTTGTAATTCGTTTCAAGTATTGAGTTTTCTTTCATCTGTTTATTTAGCTAAACATACAAACAGGGATTGGACAAATTAATGGAAACAACTTAAAATTTCAAACAAATTTATTCTAAAATGGGGTAGGACTGCCTTTGGCAGTAATCCAAAGGGACTTTGTCCATTCTTCAGCTAAAACTGTCTTCAGTTCTTGTAGTGATGATGGTGTAGGATATCGACTCCTTACTTGTTTTTCTAAAATGCACCATAAATGTTCAATAATTTTGAGGTCTGGGGACTACGGTGGCCAGATAAGATGTTCAACTTCACTAGAATGTTCCTCGTGCCATTCAGTAACAACATTAGCTGTGTGAATTGGTGCAATATCATCCTGAAAGATTGCGTTTCCCTCCGGAAACAGTTCTGCAACCATAGAATGAATTCGATAAGATAAAATGCTTAAATAGTCTTGACTCTTAATTCTGCCATGGAGGGAAACCATTGGGCCGAAAGATTTCCAAGATATAGCCCCACAGATCCTCCTCCATGTTTAACAGTTGTAAGAAGGCAGTCTGGGTCAAATGTTTCTTTTGGCTGCCTCCAAATGTATACTCAGCCGGTGGTCGGAAATAAAGTAAAGGATGACTCGTCTGAGAAAATAACATTCTTCCACTGCTCTGGGGACCAATTCTGTAGGTTTTTACTCCACTCTATACGCTTTGCAACGTTTGTTCTTGAAAATAGTGGTTTTCTGATCGCAACCCTCCCGTGAAATCCGGCTTTGTGCAGCTCCCGGCGAAAAGTTTTTGTGGAAACTGAGTTCTTGAGGTGATCATTAAGCTCTGCAGTAATTTTGGGAGCTGTACTTTTGTGATCCTTTCTAACAATTCGCGTAAGAGTCCGACGGTCCCTATCTGTAAATTTTGGTTTTCTTCCGGAGTTTTGTTTCGACGAGGAGGTTTTTCCCTCTTTCTCAAAGGCTGTCATTACTTTCGATACAGTACTTGATACACCAAACATTTCGGCTGTTCTCGTTACGCTAGCGCCTGTCATACGAGCACCAACAATTTGCCCTCTTTGAAAGTCCGATAAATTTGTCATTTTAATGAATTTTAATTACCCTTTTCTGATGATATCTGAAAAGAAACAGCAATTTTAGCAAAACATACTAAGCAACACTAATAATAAATAAAAAAACATAAAAAAACAAGCTTTTGACGGTTTTATAGATATTTCAAAATTATGATGCCATTATAGAACAAAATTATATTTCCATTATTTTGTTCAACCCCTGTACATACATACATACATACCCGTACATGGATACACAGTGACCCACTCATACTCACATACGTAACTATACACCCACCTGCGTGCGTGCACTTTCTCTAACCTCTCCTCAACACACAAACACACACACACACACACACACACACACACACACACACACACCACACACACACACACACACACATACTTATATATATATATATATATATATATATATATATACACATGTATGTTTGCATATAGGCATGTATGTGTTTATGTATATGTGGTCCATAGCTCTTTCCCTGACCCTACCTCCCAACCCGGCTCGTTCCCCTGCTCCCGCCCACGTTGCCGCACTTGCCCTTACCTCTCCAACACCACCCGCCTCACTAGCACCCACCATCGACCCTATCCCATCATCCACTCCTTCACCTGCACCTCCAGCAATATTATCTATTGCAACTCTTGCTCTCTCTGCAATTCCTTGTACATCGGACAAACGGGACGCCGCTTGGCTGACCGGTTCGCGGAACACCTTCGTGACATCTCCACACCTTGCGAACGACCACACCGGTCTCACGCCATTTCCGCTCCACCGGTCACTCCTTGCAAAACACCTATCCTTGCAACGGTTTGTCCTTACACGTTTGAGGCCATCCCATTCCCGTTGCGTTTGCGCGTGAACAGAATTAATCTTCTCTCTTCGCTCTTATACGCCATTTGGTCTCAACTCTCCCCCCTCCTCATCTAACCTCACCCCCTCCTCACCTATCCTTTCTCCCCCCGACCCCTACTTCTTCAGTCCTTCATCCTTTCACCCCTACTCCCCTTCCCTTCTTCCTCTTTCCCTCCCTCCCTCTTCCCCTTCCCTCTGCTCCCTCACTCCCTCTCTCCCCTTCTCTCTCCCCCTCTCCCTCTTTCCTCCTTCTCCCCCTCATCCCCTTCCTTCTCCCCCATCCTCTCCTCTTCCCCCTTCTCCTCCCCCCTCTTCTTCCCCTCCCCTTCTCTCCCCCTCTTCTTCCCCTCCTCTCTTCTCCCCCTCCCCCTCTTCTCCTCACTACACCACATGACTTTACACATCACATCACATATGATGTGCCATACTAATACACACACCAACTAATACATACTAATACGTACTAATACATACTAGTACATACTAATACTTACACCAAACCCTATACATACACACGTCCAGACCCCGCATACGCACTTATACTCTCTCTCACACACCACACACACCTATACATACCAATACGTACTAATACATACTAATACATACTAATACATACACCAACCCCATACATACGCACGTCCAGACCAATCTTACGCACTAATACTCTCTCATACACACACACACACACACACACACACCCTTATACATACTAATACATACACCAACCCTATACATACACACATCCAGACCCCTCCCACGCACTTTTAGCTGGTCCCTCAACCCTTTTATCAACCCTATTATCTCCCCTTATTTCGCTCTCGCGTCTCATGTTTGATCTTTGACCTCTGGCCGAAATCAGATCGCCATGTTGATTCGTTAGCTACTGCACGCATTTTTTTTCTCTCCTTCTTTCTGTGTTTTTCTCTCTCTGTGTATCTTTCTGTTGAAGAGCGTAGGCTCGAAACGTTAAAGACTTGTTTTATTTATATTTCCTGAGCGCCATACTAATACAATTGTTCGTTTGTTTTCCACCTGCCTTCGTCTTTTGTTTATTTTCATAAAGCTTCCCGTTATATATATATGCACACACATACATATATGTAAATATCTATACACACACACATATGTATTGTTTTTAAATTTTGGTGCAACGCTAGTAATATCGGGTGAGCTGGTTAAATCAATTACATCGACCCTGGTGCTCAACTGTTACTTATTTTATCGACCCCAAAAGCATAAAAGGTAAAGTCGGCCTCAGCCAAATTTGAACTTAAAACGTAAAGACGGGCGAAATGCCGCAAAGTATTTTGCCCTGCGTGCAAACGATTCTGCCTGCTCACTGCCCTGACATATGTATAGTGAAAGATTTTAGTCGAGCACATTGCCCCAGCCCTTTTAAATTTTTTAATAGATACTTATTCTATTGGTTTCTTTTTA
>NC_043002.1:34399370-34416870 GCF_006345805.1 Octopus sinensis | reverse complement strand
TGTCTCTTCTTTATGATTAATATTGTACAGTTATCAATGCCAAAGTCCATACTTATATCTTTGCTGAAAAGTCTTATAGTTTGTATTAAAGAATTTATCTCTTTTTCATTCTTATAAAAATATTCAAATCATCCATGTAAAGCAAATGATTAATTTTTTCTTTGCTATGTCAAACTGATACCTTGCATTCGTCTTTCTTAATAGTAAACGGAGTGAGATTAAACATAACACGAATATTAAAGGAGATAACGAAGTCTCGCTGGAAAATTTGTCTTTTGATATTAACTTTCCCTGAAGCTGTATTACTTGAGTAATACAGCTTTTCATTTCTTCATGCTATAGCTAATTAAATCTCTTATATATACTCAAACATTCCTTTATATACTCAAACATTCCTTTGTCTAAGACCGTTGAATCATGTCATTGGTTTTCTTATAATATATCTATGCCATTGTTAAATTTTTCTTTCTAAATTTTACTTCCTTTAGAAGTGATTTTTCTATGTATAATAAGCCATGCATTCCTTTAGCTTTCTTCCTGCGACCTTTCTGTTCTTCTAATAATAAATTCTGGCTGTGAAGGTGCTTATAAATGCTTTCTGAGAGCATCCCTGTTAATAACTTTCACACTAATGGTAAGCAAGTCTATAACTACTAGCTGTATCGCCCTTGCTTTTGTCTTTCATAAGGAGTGCTGTTTTCCTTCCAGTCATTCAGTTAGCTATGACTCTTCCATTCAGGCAATCCTGAAGCTGTTTTCTCAGTCTTCCATGTAAGTTTCTAAATTTCTTCAGTCGATACCCTAGAACTAAAATCTAGTCCTGGGCCCTTCTAATTCGGCATTCTTCCTAAAACTTTACTCCTTAATGCACTAGTTAGTTTTAGATCTTGTTGCTTCTCACTAACTACTTTTCCTCCTCTCTTTAATCATGCTTCATCCTCATTATGATTAACTGGCTTATCTTAAATATCATTCCAGAACTTTCTAACTCCTTCTGCATCATTATTATTATTATTATTATTATTATTATTATTATTATTATTATTATTATTATTATTATTATTATTATTGTTGTGTTGTTGTTGTTGTTGTTGTTGTTGTTGTTGTTGTTGTTGTTGCTGTTGTTGTTGTTATTATTATTATTATTGAGCGAGAGTGCAGCGCATGCCATCGAAGTGACATTGGGGTACAAATATACGAAGCCTCATATACCTATCACGTGACTACCCGTCTGATAAGTGTACACCAGGCACATGCATCACAACCATATGTGCACGACATGGTGATCTCATATCAAGATAAATAGCGCTTGATCTTACAGGTGCAGCCCAGTTAGAATTTTCTTAATGTGGAGTAGTCCATCCGCTCAAAATGTCCCTAATTAATGGTTCTTTAAGGATGTTTCCAGAGGTGAATTATTCAAAAACCCCAAAGATTTCCTCTCAACACATGGCTTTGATGCTTCCCCGCTACTTCTGCTCGTGATCAGAGATGCGCATATCGTCAGCCACTACAGGCTAATCTCAACTGGTTAAGGTCAAACAACTGAACAGCAAATCTATGGTACTGAGCAGAATATTTGCCCATCTTTTATACTAAGACAAAACATGTACACTTCCAATAAGTTAATATCAGAAACCATGAGAGCCAGTGCATGATTATTGCTCAGCAGCATTTCGTCCGTCTTCACGTTCTAACTTCAAATTCCGCCGAGGTCGACTTTGCCTTTCATCCTTTCGGAGTCAATGAAAGAAGTACCAGTTGCGTGCTGAGGTCGATATAGTCAAGCAGCCTCACCCCCCACCAAATTTCAGATCTTGTGCCTATAACAGAAATAATTGTCATAATTATTGTTATG
This sequence comes from Octopus sinensis, assembly GCF_006345805.1. NCBI lineage: Eukaryota > Metazoa > Mollusca > Cephalopoda > Octopoda > Octopodidae > Octopus > Octopus sinensis. The sequence continues at coordinate 34,415,012 of NC_043002.1, read as the reverse complement.
TCTTGTTGTCATTCTTCTTGTTGCTGCTGTTATCATTATTATTATTATTATTATCACTGGAAGACGGTGAACTGGCAGAATCGTTTACACGCCGGGTAAAATACTTAGCAATATTTTGTCTGTCTTTACTTTCTGAGTTCAAATGCTGCCGGAGTCGACTTTGCCTTTCACCCTTTCAGGGTTGATAACTTAAGTACCAGTGAAACACTGGAGTCGATGAAATTGACTTACCCAGTTCCCCAAATTTCAAGCGTTGTGCCTATAGTAGAAAGGATTATTATTATTATTATTATCACAAGAAGGAAAAAGAGAGATGAGGAGTGGGGGAGGAGAAAAGTAGGGAAAGTATAGAGAAAGAAAAAGAGGCGATGTGACTTGAGAAATGAACAAAAAGAAATGACGATAAGAAATGCTAAACAATTCTCAAACTCAAAATGTATTTAAGTGTAAAGCAAACATATTGACATTGGAGCTTTGTTAGCAGTATTGTATAACAGATATTTCTACCGACTGTGTATGGAAGTATATCTATGCAATGTTTATATATATGTATGTAATGTTCATTTACTCATACATATACATACACATACACACATATATATGTATATGAATACGTATGTATGAATGTATATATATGTGAGTGTGTGTTTATGTATATAAATGTATATATATATATATATATATATATATATATATATATATATATATATATTTATATGTATATGTATATATATGCATATATGTCTACATGCTTGTATATGTATAACTGTATATATATAAACGAGAAAAGAAGCAACAAGAATGGATTAGTTTTTAGTACAATTGTTTCATACAAAGACAGGCTTTATTAAAAGTTGCAAATATTGCAGCAGATAAAAGTGTCCCGTACTCATCAGCTAAAATACATATGAGTTCTCCAAACATCTTAGTGGGTGAGGCTACACTCATGAAGTATTGGAGATAATTTCATTAAAAGCAAATTGAGGTTGTAAACAGACTTCCAAAGTTCTTTAATGATGATGCACAGTCTTATCACAGGTTTTAAAAAAGCTTATTAGTTTCACAGAGAAGTTATATATATATATATATATATATATATATATTTATGTGTGCATATTATATATTTATTTATATAAATATTATATATGTGCTCGTGTGCAGGTGTGCGCACGCGTGTGCGTATGTTTCTGCGTCCTGCAAAATGGACACCCGAGTAGCAGCCGACTTGGTTCGTATCCAATTTCACCAATAAATAAATAGATAAGTAAATTACTGTATTCATTAACAAATGTATTCTTCAAAACGCCATATTTATACTCGTTGTTACAGAGATAAAAAAAAAAATCAAGGTCTAAAAACTATTACCCCTGACACAACATATGTAAATAATTCTCAGTTAAGTGCTTCATACGATATTGCTGTTTTAAGTTTTCCACCCTGATTTAAATATTGTCCCATATTATGACAGAAATAAGTTGGTAGATCTGTGCTTTCGCATCTGTAAAGATGATATCAAAAATAGCACTAACCAATATAGCTCAAGAATAAAGTCACTACTCAACACTACTCAAGTTTTAGATATAGATGTAGTAATAAGGAACAAAACATGCAGCTACTCAGTATACACACAAAACTAAAAGATGTCTATGCGTGTACGGTGATAGTAGAGTCCTGGTAGATACAAATTATTTGTAATCAAATCCCTCCTAAGATGAGTTTTTACATTTGCGTCCAATTAAGAATCTTTAAATTAGTAAATCTTGCATATAAAACAATCATTAGTTGATAACGAATACTATAATAAATTATCCACGCCATGCAAAACATATAAAACCGAATTCATCTAGCTCCATACAAATAGATGGAACGCCAAGTCAAAATATACAAATCATTCGTTCTTCTTCTTGTCTTGAGACAGTATTCACCCGGGGTGGGTCGAGCTGGCTTCAACTCATCCTCAATGCTGTATCGCTCACAAACACCGACCAGGCCTGGCGATTTGAGGCTAATGACCGCGTGATCTCCAACCACTCCCTATTCCAGCGGCGAACGCCGTAGACATGGGGGCCTAGGTTGGGTTCCAGATCAGCCTTGATTTGTCGGAGGGAGGTGATTTTGCACTGGTGTCGCACCGAATTGTTGGAGACATGGTGATGCCATCGGACACGAAGGATGCGGCGTAGACAGAGGTGATCGAAGGATTCTAGTCGCTTAATATATTCCACCCTCATCGGCCATGACTCGCTGCCGTAAAGGAGAATCGTTCGCACTAGTGCTTGGTAGATCCGTACTTTGGTGGTGCGTTGGATCTCAGATCTTGACCAGAGTCGTGCATTGAGTCGGTTGAAGGCTTGGCGAGCGAGGTCGATTCGTGTTTTAATGTCAGCCTCACCTTGACCTGTGGCTGTAATGATGGCGTCAAGGTATTTGAAACTCTCAACCTCTTCAAGAATATCACCATTGAGGACAATGGGTGTTTTGTCTGGTGGGGCGAAGCCGGCTGTGAGGATTTTGGTCTTCGAGGCATTGGCTTTCATACCAATCTGCGATGCAACACGCTGGAGCTCAATGATAACAAACTGGACGTCAGCAAATGTTTCGCCAAGTATCGCAATGTCATCTGCATAGTCTAGATCCTTGACAGAAAAGTTGTGACCAACAGTGACACCGGGGAACTCCCTTAATGCATTTTTGGTGATTCAGTCGACGGCGTAATTGAAAAGAGTCGGCGAAAGAACACATCCTTGCCGAACGCCAGACCATATTTCGAAGGGTTCCGACACTTCATCGTACACGCATACGCGGGATCTTGTTGAGCGGTAATAAGCTTTGATAATTATTGCGTTATCATATATCAAAATAACCCAATTCTCCTTGGTTACAAAGTGGGCCAATTTTTCCTCAACATATTAACAAAACGGAAGGAAAAAGCAATAACCTAACCACAGACAATAGTTAACATATATTACAATAACACCACAATAAAAAAAAAAACTCCACATCTCGAAACTACAAACTAATAAACCGTAGAGCGTACATCAGACAACCTATGTAATATATAAATTCCAATGTAATCATGTAACCATGAAAATTGTAAAGTTCATAACTGAAACGTTTACATTAAGCACACAAGTACGACACTTCATCGTCAATTGACTACGCATTTACAACTCATTATAAAATGCAGCTCATTATATAAAGCAATGTATACTAAACAGCTCAGAATAGATATTATAATAAAACAGTTTAAAGTTTACTCGAACTTACTTAAATATGTAAACAATACGCGAAATAAAATATCATAAGAAAATACTAGCTGACAGCGTAGCAATTTCATATATATAATTTCATAAAAATCAGACGAAAACTATAGAAATTTTATTAATAATAGTGAAATAGAAACGAAAATAGACGCAAATAAAATAAACCATGCATACTTGGTCTTCAGCAGTCTATAATTTTTAAATCCGGTATTGGTTATTATATCAGTAATAACATTGATTATTGAATCAATTATAACAATATTCCCACGATCAAATGCAAAGTGCTTGAACAACATGTCCGTTTCATCATCACTTCGTCCAGATAAAGAGGCCGAAACAGTCTTGAAACGTTAATGGACTAGTAAATGTAAGAACGTTATTGTCCCAATCTAAAAGGACTAACAAGGAAGTATGGAAAATCATTGACGAAATAAATGTAACTCGAACACAGTCGTGTTTTAAATATAACATGTTTGAAAGAAAAGCTGTTCCCTATTTACACACAGACACACATATATACTAGAGAGAGAGAGGGGGTGGGAGAAAGGGTAGGTGAGAGAGAGAAAGTGACAGACAGATGTATTTTCTTTCAAAAACAGTCAACTCTATTATGAGTTTATCTGCGTATAGTGAAATTATTTGAGAAGTTATTAAAGTCAACAGTCGACATTTACCCGCAGTAAATACAAGTGTCTCCACTCTTTTCATTGCTATTCAATTCCTTCAATATAACCTATCAATTATATCCGCCCCAGATTTTGAACTCTGGCTCGTCTTTGTACACGCCTTATGCAGCATACAACATAATTTTGATCTAATACGGGAACCTCTATGTGGTCGAAATGCAAGCTAGAAATAGCAACCAACTTTCCATCAAATTGCATCCAGCCATTTTCTTTAAGTACACCTTGGCTAATGTAGTCTCAAATTCTCCATGTCTGGCCTGAATAAACGACGGGATGGTTACGGTTGGTGTACCTTCAACCCAGATTTTGAACTCTGGCTACTCTTTCAACACAGCTTATGAGACATAAAACACAATTTTGATCCAGCATGGGAGCTTCTACGTGGTCGAAATATATGGTAGAAATTGCAACCAAGTCTCTATTAAAATCTCGACCAACCGTTTTTTTTAATAAAAAAAAAATTGTTTTTTAGATAATATAGATAATATATGTTTGGTTTGAATAAATAGTGGGATGGTCACCGTTTATTTGCCTTTGGCCCTAGGCATAATTATCCACCGTTGGTAAGAGATTAACAACTATATAATTTTCACCTTCAATTAATATAGTTTAACATGTATATATATATGTGTATATACACAGATACACACACACACACATATATTTGTATGTATGTATGAATGTATATATGTATGAGTGCGTGTGTATGTGTGTGTATGTGCGTGTGTATATAGGAGAAATGAAAATTAACTTAGAGAAATAACTCAAACGGTTAAAGTATCTTATAATAATTCAGCTTGTCATTGCATTACTTAGCCCGTCCGTAACGCTTTCACGTGATTAGAGAAAAAGTGGGAGAAAGGAAAGAAGGAGAGAAAAAAGAGAGAGGGAGAAAAGGGGAGAGGGAGAAAAGGGGAGAGGGAGAAAAGGGGAGAGAAGCGTTCATGATGTGAGTTAGGAGGAATGCAATAGTAAGGCTTTCACGTGATTAGTTGAAGGGAAATAGAAGAGAAATACAAAGGAGAGAGAAAAAGAGGATAAGGCGAAGAGCGACACAGAAAGAGGGAGAAAGAAAAGAGTGAGAGAGAAGTACCTATGATGTGAGGCAAGGGGAATGTAATATTTATTACATGATTAAAAAGGTTGGTTGAAGGTAGAGGAGGAGAATTAAAAATATAATTTTAGCAGAGGGGTGGTGTTCTGATGGTGTGGTTAAAGAAAGGCAGAGAGAGAGAGTGAGAGAGAGAGGGAGAGAGGGGGAGAGAGAGGGGGAAAGAGAGAGGTGGAAAGAGAGAGGGAGAGAGATGATGATAGTGGTGGTGGTGGAGATGGAGGTGGTGGTGTATGCGATGGTGGTGGTGATTGAAAAGTGAAAAGTCTATATTTTTGAGATTGAATTTTTTTTATATCACCTATCAATTAACGCATGCACATAAGTGCAATTCCTTGAAACACTCACGCATATTTACGTGGCAGATATATGTATTTTAACAAAAGGTCGTATCAGATGTACAGGATATTTTTTTGTTTATAGGAAAAATGGAAACATAAGAGTGAATATTTATTTTATGAGTACTGTGTATTAAGTCTATAAAATTGTGCATAAAGTATATAAAATGTATATATAAAGTGTATTAAGTAATCATCGTATTCCAATTTCTTTCACTGTTCAATGAGTGGCAGATGAGCGACTATCTTTTGATACAGACACAACACAGGCTATGCTTTCATGTTGTTTGGATAAAGTTTTCAGAAATGATCCAATAAGTTTACCATTAATTCCGTGAAATATTCACGAGTCCCGCTGGTATTAAATAACATGTAAGATAAATTCTTGATTTATTGATATACTAGAAAAGGTGGACCAATGTATTGGTAGTAATTAGTACAAATGAGAAGGGGAGATAATCTCAGGAATCAAGAATTTCTCCAAAACTGATATGACACTAAAGAAAAGAATGATTATTTAATCAGAAGAGGAGAATGTGCGTGAAGTTATGTGCGTGAAGTTATACATACATAATACATACATACACACATACATGAAGAAGCGTGGCGTAGTAGTTAGAATATTTGGCGTGCGATCGTAGGGTCGCGAGTTTGATTCCTGGCGGTGCGTTCTATCCTTGAGCAAGACACTTTATTTTACAGGGCTCCAGTTCACTCAGCTGGCAAAAATGAGTAGTACCTATATTTCAAGATGCCAGCCTTGTCACACTCTGTGTCACGCTGAATCTCCTTGAGAAATATATGAAGGGGTTTGCGTGTCCGTTTCTTCTGTGCATCTGTGATTTTATATTTGATGTTCTATGTAAATGAAAACATTTCCTTCGTTTTGCTTCTTTTCTTTCTACAAAATGAGAAGATACATTGCAGAACTGTTATTTTAACGAGTTGTATCTATTTATCACCCGATGAGACACAGCTGCACCGCTGGATGCTCCTCAAGCAGCTGTTGAGAGTTCCACCCATGAAGGATCGATGTTAGATGTGTCAAAGCAATTGTCGTGATTACTAACAAATCCTCGTATATTCCATCTTCTGTCTTTCATTTACCATGTATATACATATTTAATCGAAGGAGAGGGGCTTTCTCCGTCCGGGTTGCGGATCCGTGGAATAAGCTGCCAGACGAGATGGTGAAGATGCCGACGACCGCTCGGTTCAAAGTATCCCTTGACCACAAATGGCCTGAACTCTTTGCATGAACACCACCCTGTACATAACTCCATGTCCCCCTACATGGCCTTGCTTTTTGCTTTTTGAGCCCAAAAATTAACTTAACTTAACTTAAATATATATATATATATATATATATATATATATATATATATATAAGAAATATTGAGTTTCTAAATCTCTCGTAGAGAGGTGTACGGTGGTGGAGCGATATAATGGTTGTATACTGTCAATCTAACAAGAACGTGACAGTAGGGGGTACACCACCGTTATATAGCCCTAGGAGGCATCGAACGCCTCCTGACAGCTTCGACACATTTTATCCTGTGTCCTTATATACACATACGAAGGGGAGACAAACACCCCCAACTGCCGGAACTGCATCACGGTGTCCCTAGATGCAGTTCCGGCAGTTGGGGGTGTTTGTCTCCCCTTCGTATGTGTATATAAGGACACAGGATAAAATGTGTCGAAGCTGTCAGGAGGCGTTCGATGCCTCCTAGGGCTATATAACGGTGGTGTACCCCCTACTGTCACGTTCTTGTTAGATTGACAGTATACAACCATTATATATATATATATATATATATATATATATATATATATATATATATATATATATATATATATATATATATATATATATACATATGTACATACTTATATATATATGTATATGCATATGCATATATGGGTACAGGATGTCATAGAACGTAAACAGCATGAAATACGAAATATGGAATACGAACATTTTTTGCGAACAACGAAAGAACAAATGGAAAACAAGACATAAAGAGCAACCCTGCATCAGTTGTCGGCTGTTTTTCTACTCCGTATTTCGACCAATTCACGACGAGAGACGTCTTCGACAAAAGAGTTACTCCCGCAAAGCAAATTAAATAAAATTTGGGAATTTGCGGAGGGTCAAAGTTGGTAACAAAAACAGGACTGTGAAAGAAACAGAAAAGGCTGCTAAGCCTTGACACGGTCAGGTGGCGAACGCTGGAGGAACAAGATTGATAGGAGACAGATAAGAATGCGTCTGATCTCTGCCGCTGATTGGAAACAAAGAAACTCAAGTTAGGAAAAGAAAGATGGCCGATGGTCAGGTGCGAGCAACGAGAGAGTAAAGGAGGAACAGTGAGAGAGGGGAGTAAGAAATAGAGGAAGGAAGAGAGAGGAAACGAAAGGGGAAAGAGAAAGAGAAATAGGAAAAGAGATAGTAATAGAATAAGAGTCACATGGAAATTATTAAGATAAAACTTAACTTGGAAATGGAAATTTTGTAAATTTTATATATATATATGCATATATACATATATGTACATATATGTACATACATATATATGTATATACATATGCATATATGGGTACAGGAATATATAGAGTCTAATCGAATTGAACACCATTTGAGTTTAGCACCAACATGAAGCAATAGATATAACGCAACTCTTACTCACCAAAAAATAAATATTTAGCGCGGTGGTGGGATATGGGAGCCGTTTCTTTTTTATTACTGCTACGAAAGCCTTCATAAATTGTCTGTATTTGGTTTCAGATAATGTGGTGGCTGTGTTAAGTTGTCTGAATCTCTGTTGTGATTTGGAGAGGAGTATATTGTAGATAGTGATGACAAAGATCAGCCTTTCTAGAATATTCGAATGTGTTTATTGGTGGATGATGGGTGAGTATGAAGTTATTTCACGGATATTACTTAGAACCATAATGGGAAAACTGCACTTTGCGGGACTTTCTGAATAGCATACCAAACGAAAAATTACCTTGAATGTTTTTTAATAGAGTGGTTCGTCTGATGATAATCCATATCTCTTGCGGCCCGTTTCTCGAAAAAGGTTGCCCATGCCTGACCCATGCTTCAGAATGGCTATAATTTTGACTGTGTCGTATCAATTATTGCCAATGTTGGTGAGTAGGGGGATTCATTCACGGTATAGATGTTTTAGGTGTATATTTTGGATTTTATTTGGTCTCGAAGTTTTGGATTTCTGTATTGTATTTACTATCTTTAAAGGAACTAAGGGATCAAAATTGTGGTCTAGGTAGAATATATACATCTTTTGTTTTGTGTTCCTATATTCATTGTGTGGTTTTTGGTGGCTGATTTTTGAGAAATATTTAATAAGGGCGTTAATTCGCTGTTATAGTGTGGTTATATCATTTGAAGTTGTTATTAGGACGACGGGTGTGGTATAATTGTTGTTGTTGCTGCTGCTAATTACTCAGAGTTTTACTTTTAGCTTTGTTATTTATGTTAGGTATAAATGTTGGTTAATTTTCTCCTTTTTTACTGTTGTTATTTTGTTCATTTCCATCTTTAGTTGTTTGATACTAGGTTTCATTTCTGTTAAGGTGATTTTGGTGAACTGTGTTTGAAGTTGTCCTTTGCTTTAAGGAGTTTAGCAATTTCTGGCGTGCAATTGAGGTTGTAAATTTTATGTTGTCGTCTGATAGAAAATATATTCTGTAGATGTATCTATAAGTATTTTATTGAGCCTACGTAAGGCAGTGTCTTGTGGTGTTGAACTCTGTAAACCTTGATTCTGTTTCTCAGTGTGACTTACTTTGTGAAAGTGTTTTTAATTGTCTGCATTGAAGTGGAAGTGGTTATATTTATAATTGGTAGATGGTTCATAGAAAGTTGGTGAATTGCTTGTGCGGAGCAGAGGATGGTGTCAGACGAAGATAAAATAGAAAATACTTGGTGGGATGAGGAGGATTCCATCTGTGAAGATATTTCATCCCACCTCTGGTCTTCTGTATAATTTGAAAGCCAGACTGTTGTGAGAGCATAAACATCTTCTCCAAAGGTAGAGTTTTCTGAGTATTAAAGTGTTAAAGTTGTGATATGGAACTCGGTAAAACAGTTGGTGATGTCAGGGGAGGTGCTGTATGTTGTCGGTGTTTGTTTTGTTTTTGTTTAGAAAGCCTGTAGCTCTAGTGTAGTGTCGTACCCTGGTAGTTCGCACATGTCGTTTGGGATATTTCTATAATGAATGCAATATTTTCTGTGAAATATAAGGCCATCGCCTCAGCCAAAATGTGCTGTTTAGACTAATCCGTGTATAATGTATGTTGTTTTGTTTTGTAGCGTTAGGAACGTTTCTTGATTTATTGTTATGTATGCGTTAACACAAGTTCCAGGAACGTGTTTTTAATACTATTAGTGTTGTAATGTCGAACGTTCAGATATTTATATATTTAGTAATTTCATTTTTGTGTACATTTGGGAGAAGTTTGTGGTTTTTAATGAATTTTGTGCGAACCTGTGATAGGAATGGCGTTTTGGTTTACCAAATTTTCAAGATTATTCGTAAATGTTATTGCTTACTCGTTTTACGCGAGTATTTTGAAATCGATCCTACGAATTTACTTTTGACTGATTATTACTGCTTGTTACGTGTTGAGATTTAACTTCTATTGTTCTGTGATATCTGCAAACACTGGGAGAGAACTTCTTGTGCAGAAATTTCATCTCACGACTGGCATTCTATCTATCAGTCATTATTAATCTATAATGAAAACGATGCTTTTAATCCAAAATGGAACCAGTTCCGCATTGTTTCTTTCCCACATCAAGCTGAAATAATAACAACCATAAACAATTTTCCGATATAATTTTCTTCATACTTCAGTCGTATCTATAAACGTTGCTTAGGTCTTGCCTTCTTTGACTGTTACTTTATTTTATCAACACCGGAATGATGAGAGACACATCTTAACTTTGCAGGATTTGAACTCAGAATGTAAAGAATCGGAACAAATACTGCAAAATAGTTTTTGTCAAATGCTTTAACGATTCTGCTGATTAACCACGCATATGTATCCCACTACAAAGGAATGAAAAGCAAAGTCGACACGAAATATTAGTCTGTTTGATACTCTTCTGCTCTATTGTTCCTGCTATTCAGGAACACTTTGCTCTGCTTTTAAATAAGAAAGGAGAAAAAAAGTTGCTTGCAAAAATAAAAAAATAAATGAAAATAAAAAGACGGTTTTGTCGAATCATTGAGCAGAAAATTGTGGCGGGAACTTGAAGATTAGTATTGATGAGGGACTCTAAATAAGCGGCTGTTGAGAGTTGGTCGGCAAGGGTTGTGTTTGATGAGGGATTTAGTCATGTCAGCACAGTTTCTGATTAATAGCGCAAATATAAGCTGGCCCCTTCTCCCCACTCCATCGGCCAATATAATAAACACAACATAACGTTTGTCGACTTTCAAATATAGGGTTTGTTTACCAGCAATTCGTTTCTCTTCCATCTAAGACCACCACGCCTCTAACCACTTCCTCCTCCTCACCCTTCCTTTTACATTGCCCATTCCCTCTCTCACAGTTAATATTTTGTCGAGCAAAAGAGACATATATACACACAGCACTCATATATATATATATATATATATATATATATTATATGTATGTATATATTTATATGTATATATATATATATATATATATATATTATATGTATATGTATATATATTTATATGCGTATATATAATATATAATATAATATATATATATATATATATATATATATATATATATATACATACACACTCACGCACATACATAGACTACTGCATGGTCTGATATCCAACACCGTACAAGGATCTTATTGTGATATTCACATTTTATAATCACGTCTTACATACATACATACATACATACATACATATATACATACACATACACATACACACACACGCACACACATATATATATTAATAATATATATTAATAATACTCTAGAGATATATGTCTGTACCCGAAATATCTCAGAAATAGTATATTTTATCTTAATTTTTTTTTGCATATTTATTTTCAGCAGTGCAGAAGAATCTTTTTGTGATATTTGGACCCCTATTTATTAATGTAAACGAATAAACACAATTTTGTTTTTGTTATTTCTTGATAAAAAAAAACCCAGAGCTTCCGTGACGTCAGCACACTTACACCCATACAGAATACACAGAAATTTAATGAATATCATGGCGTATCAATCAACACAAACACACGTCGGCTATCTGTGACAAATACACATGCATAATCTTCGCACTCGCTAAGAAAAAAAGTAAAAAACTTCGACTTTTTGACGTACACAATATTTTAATCATTTAGAAATATTTTAAACTGAATGTGATTTCAAAAATGTAAGTTGTTTGTACAGCAAGTATTTATATTTTAACTTTCTAGAAACAGACAATATTTTAATGTTTTTTTTTTATTATTATTTTCAAGTGAATGGCGATCTTTCGTTTTGACTCTCAGAAATGTCAATTTTATTTATTTAATTTTATTTTAAAGTGAAAGCGAGGAGAAAATAAAAGAAGTATGTGCATGTATATGAAATGGATGTATGTGTTTGAAAGAGAGAGAGAGAGAGAGAGAGAGAGAGAGAAAGAGAGAGGGAAAGAGAGAAAGAGAGGAAGAGGGAGAGAGAGAAAAAGAGAGTGAGAGAAAGTGAGAGATAGAGTGAGTGAAAGGATGTGTTGTCATGTATACGCACATACATCAATATGCATGCGTACATAATTTTTGTATGTACCTGTGTATGTGAGTGTGAGAGAGAGAGAGAGAGAGAGAGAGTGAGTGAACATGGGTGTTCTCATGTATGTGTAAGTGGCACTCTCTCTCTCTCTCTCACACACACACACGTTCATTCATATACACGTTCATACATCTTTCACTTTCTCCTCTCTTTCTCTTTAAAACAAAACTTTAAAACAAAATAATTTTACAGATATTAACGAACAAAATCAGGTGATCCGGGTGACAGTTCTGAGTGTCAAAGCAAAAGATCGCCCCAAGGGAATACCATTACTAAAATGTTTTCGAGTGCATTCAACGTGTCTCAGCTCCAAAGATTTGGCTGCTATTTCTTGCATGCCCTGCTACTACGTAACAGCTATTTGGACCTGAAATACCTGTTACGCGTTGGCAGGGCATGCAGGAAATAGCAGCCAAATCTTCCCTTTTCTGGGGAAAGGAGCCGTTTACGCGTGATTTCGATGTCACAATTTTGAAAGCATGCGAAATAACATGGAAAAGAAAAAAACCCACAAAGCAAAACTTCGTTGCTAGGAAATTCAGACTTTTCAGGTTACCCAACGAGTTACGGGTAGTCTAGTCTAGAAGTTCAAGATTCAAGTGAATCGGGTCCTTAGAGGGTAAAGCACCAAGGTCGGGTCAATGAAATCGCTATCATGTACAAGACAACATTAGAGGAACATATACATACATACTGAAGTAAAGAAGGATTTATATTCCAGTTGCATCTACGATCACAAGCGACTGAATATACCACGAATCTCAAGACTACCTAGGTGCAAACATAGTATCAATTGCTCTGCAGTCAATAGACTCCAGATCCATGGTAATTTCAGATTCCGAGTAAAGTGAATAATAAACAAACAGCAACAGGTGGATTGTGCTTCACTCACTACAACTGTTTCAGACGTGTATTTTCTTTTTATCGATGAATAGAGTTTTTACATTATATGATAAAAAAACAAAAAACATTTTCACCAGGTGAATATATGCACGAATTAAACATTAAAAAACATTCCAACGAGTCCAAGTATGTGCCTTTTTATAATTCTCTAGCGACCAGCTTTTTTTTAACATGCTATAATAACTCTATTCATCAATAAAAAATCACGTTTGAAACAGGTGTAGTGAGTGAACCACTATCCATTTGTTGTTATTTGTTATATATATATATATATATATATATATATATATATATATATATATATATATATATATACATATATATACATATATATATATTCACACACACTCACACACACATATATATATATATATATATATATATATATATATATATAGAGAGAGAGAGAGAGAGAGAGAGAGAGAGAGAGAGAGAGAGAGAGGGGGAAGTGAAGAACTCCTCTCGTTACAGGAATGTGTTTTTGAAAACATGCCGTAACGTGAAATACCGAAACGCGAAATTAATTTCCCCTATTGATTTTAAGGTTATAATAGACTATAATATATAATCTATTGACTAATTTTTCTATACTCTAACCCACTGGTAGTAAAAATCTAAAATTTTTATTACCCTGATATTATTAATTATATATAATTATTTCTGGAGAATTTGTTCGAAGAAATTTCCAGCATATTTTGCTGCCGACAAAAAACTGCGTTTGCGCAGTGGATTTGAAAAAAATTAAAATATATAAGCAAGAAGCACATGCGAGATTGGCTTCGTATTTATATATTTAATCTTGGCGTACCTGTTGACGAAGATTTCGCCTGGCAAATTATTTTATTTGCTAAAAAAGTAAGAAACCGGTCCAAGAAATAGATGGTGAATGTTTTTATTTTTCATTCCTTTCGAGAATTTATCCCTAATTGGTGGGTTTGACTTTAGCTGTTCCTTCTAGCGTAAGGGGGTCCTATGATGGACACATCTTAATGTGTTTAAATGTACACTGTATTTTATATGAATAATATATAGTCTATTGACTAACTTTTCTGTACGCTTGGCCACTGACAGTAAAAAATTTTAAAATCTTTATTACCCTGATACTATATATATATATAATATATAGGACAGGAGAGGGCTGCAGCTTTGCCCATCCCAAAATTTATCGGAACAACAAGCGGGGAAACCTGAAACAAAACCACCAAAAATATAGAGGGAAATTCTCAAGAATGGATCTGCAGAATAATGGTGCACCAACTGGAAGAAACACGTCTCAAAAGAGTAGGAAAAGATATCAACACATGCATTCAGCACCTCTCAAAAGGCAATATGCAGAGTCTGTACGAAGTGCAGCAATTGAACAACAGTCTTTTTTGAACATGGCCCAGAATATAGTACAGCAGCTGACATGGATGCATAGAATGCAAATTCAAAGCCATGCATTCCAATGCACAAGACCATCACAGACGACAGGCTCAGGATGACCACCACTAACACCTACCCCGACATCGCACCCATATTCCAACTGAACATTGGAGGTCTGCTACAACTCAGCAACAGAGGTAAAATTCTCTATCTAAAAGAGCTTTCTACATGCAATGAAGCAATATCCATGGCACTCACTGAAATGCATCTGGCTCCTGGTGTAACAGATGTGGAAGTACACATACCAGAGTATGCCGTATTTCGTACTGACAGAAGAGAAAGCCGCCACTGTGGAGTTGCTAAGTAAATTCGTTAAGATGTCACACCTCTTGTATTACTGTCACATTTAAATTCAGTTTGCGACACCTTAATAACACATAAAAAGCAAGCTGATGTAGCTGTATGCGCAATATATCGTCCGCCGAATACCACAAATTATGATGAAAATTTGAGGATAGCCTCAAACATATCGAAGTGATATTAAACCTAGACAAGAGCATCAACATACTTTTCTTGGGTAACTTCAACCTCCCACATGTCAAATGGCCAGAAGGCCACATCCTCTCTTGGATGTGACTGCATGAACAAAAACATGTAGGGTCATTATTTGAACTTACTAATAAGCTGTTCATGGAGCAAGTGATACTCAGGCCAACCAGAGGAAACAACATATTGGACCTATTCTTCACAAATAATGTGGACCTTATCAATAATGTGAAGGTGATACCAACGGCACTCTCAGATCACATCATTGTTGAACTAACTATGTATGGTCCTGCGCGAACGGCTGGATCTACCCTATTAGGAGGACTCAAGCCTTATCCAACCTGAATTTATTTAAGGCAAAGTGGGAATCAATCCGTAAAGAGATCCACAAACGAAACTGGTCCAACATTCTGTGTATGCAAGACATTGGTATGAAACTCAGGCAGTTTATATCAACAGTGCAAGCTATATGCACTGAATATGTTCAGAAAGAGAGGCTAGCACACGCTCAGACAAGATTTCCAGGGACAGAAAAATCCTCATGAGACGCAGGTCAAAGATCTCAGAGCGGCTGAATAGGCAACTGAAGAATAGAGAGAAGTCTATCTTAACACGGACGCTTCTAGAAATT
>NC_043002.1:34390698-34395698 GCF_006345805.1 Octopus sinensis | reverse complement strand
TCGTCACTTTCAAATTTGCTGGGACACAGTTTCCAATCAACGTGTCCTTCCTAAAACAGTAGGATTGTGATTTGAGGAGTATGTGGCAGTTATTTCTAGCCGTTCGAGTGACCATGTGGAGGCTTACTCGTTGGCTTTTAGTATTACTGGCAGTATTAGTAGTATTAGTGGTGGTAGTAGTAACTGTTGCTGTAGAAGTTGTAATAGTTGTAGAAGTGCTAGTAGTAGTTGTAATAGTGATAGTTGTAGTAGTTGAAGTTGTAATAGTTATACTAGTGCTATAAGTAGTAGTAGTAGTAGTTGTAGTCAATGCTGGATCAGAGTTGTTTAGCCTGCTGGAGAAAGTTGTAAAATCTCCTTCAAATCCTACTTTACTGTCTTAGAACGCATTGGACATTGAAATATTTCATATAGAAAACGACGCAATGGTCGCAGCTGGAACGCCTTTGATCATATGCCTGCTCGAGTAAGGCTAACCTAGGGCTAACGAACAAATAAAAATGAAAACAAGAACACGAGTTAACAATGAAGTCTCTACGTGGTCTCTTTAACAATTAGAAATAGCAGTAAAGTCTTGCTTTTACTTGTTTAAGCCATTGGACTTCGGCAATGCTGGGGCACCGCTTTGAAGTGTCTAGATCAGTGGTTCGAGGTTCTCAACAGAGATCTATATGACCTTCGGGGGTCCATATAAGATTATGCTGTTAAAATTTATGCCCAATAAACTGTTAATACTCCTACATTACACAAAATATTTTAATGATTTTTTTATACAATTCCAAATAATATCTTTATATATAAAAGTGAGGTTGTGTGCTGTCTGTCTCCTACGATTTAGATTCCTAACTACTCCCACATTTTGCGGTGCAGTTTAACCAAAACCGGATATCTTATAGTCGTGATTCATATCGAGCCCTTCTGGGTATTAGCGCGCGTCTTCGATGAGTCTACGATTTAAAAAATAATTTACCATCAATTTTTCCCATTTTTATTGCATTTTTTTGCTATTATATAAGGGAAGTAACTCTCTAAAAATGCTTATATAGTTATTTCCCTTACAAACCCGAGCAACGCCGGGCGATACTGCTAGTTTAATTATAAAAATGTAACAGGACTTTTTAAACATCGAATGGCTATGAGAATCCATCCAAGTAAAATAGGAATCAAAAAGATCCATAGGGAAGAAATGGTTGAGAAACCCTTGTCTAGAAGAACAAATCGACCCCAGTACTACATTTTTTTTAAAGTGTGGTACTTATTCTAGGTGAAGGCGTGTGGCGTAAGGATTAGGGTGTTGTACTCACGATCGCTAGATCGTATGTTCGATTCCCAGACAAGAATTTGTTTAAATACTTATAATTATTTAAAAAATTTCTTTTAAGTAAGTATATATGGTATACAATGAAAACGGAAGGACATATACATAATATAGAAAGGAAAAAAAAAAAAGCAGGGTGCAGGATGATAGGGACGTAGCCCTCCTGATACAGGATGACCTCTAGGGATAATCGAGGAACCCCACTGTTCGAGATTTCCCTGAACATCAAGAGCAAGTGCCCTCTCCATTTCCTATTCTCTAACTCGCAGGTCTACACTTAGAGAGGTACCATCTGACACTGGAATAAAATATACGAAGCCCAATATACCCATCATGACTACCCGTCTGATAAGGGTACACCAGGCACATGCATCACAACCATATGTGCGCGACGTGGTGATCTCATATCAAGATAAACAGCACATGACCTTGCAGGTGGGGCCCAGTTAGAATTTTCTTCAGGTTGAGTAGCCCATCCCGCTCAAAAGGTCCCTGAATAAGGGTTGTTTAAGGATGTTGAAAGAACCACCCATGTTTCCAGAGGTGAATTATTCAAACCCCAAAGAATCCCTCTCAACACATGGCTATGATGCTCCCCCACTACTACTCTGCTCGTGATCAGAGATGCACATATCGTCAGCCACTAAGGGACATGCTCAACTGGTTAAGGTCAAACAACTGACAAGCAAATCTATGGTATTGAGCAGAATATTTGCTGTAGCCCATCTTTTATACCAAGACAAAACAATGTACATGATAACACTTCCAATCAGCTAAGATCAGAAGCCATGAGAGCCATTGCCTGGTACTGCATCAGGGCATGGTACTGCATCAGGGCATGGTACTGCATCAGGGCATGGTACTGCATCAGGGCATCGTACTGCATCAGGGCATGGTACTGCTATTATTATATTATTATTATTATTATTATAGTAGTAGTAGTAGTAGTATTGTATTAAAACACAGCTCATATTACTGGGTATCATGTTTTGCTTGTTTTGCTGGTTATGCTTCAAGAACCCTGCGAAGAATTCTTGCAGTTTCAAGCAATGCCGATCTTTTTCAGCCATGTTGGTAGTTGAGTGCTGATACTTCCAAGTGCACCAATTTACTATTGTTATCACGTCTGCTCTCTTCATTGACCACAGCCTTCGTATTTCCTACTTTAAATCGTCATATTTATTTATTTTTTCTTCTTTCACATTGATCCTGTTGTCACCGGGGCATGCTATGTCGATTATCATACATTATTATTATTATATTTTAAAAAGAATTGGCGTAACTCCTCACAAAGGTATTGTCTATTATTATTATTGTTATTATTATTATTATTGAGTGAAAGAGCAGTTCATGCCATCAAAGTGACACTGGGGTAAAATATACGAAGCCCAATATACCCATCATGACTACCCGTCTGATAAGGGTACACCAGGCACATGCATCACAACCATTTGTGCGCGACATGGTGATCTCATATCAAGATAAACAGCACATGACCTTGCAGGTGGGGTCCAGTTAGAAATTTCTTCAGGTTGAGTAGCCTATCCCGCTCAAAAGGTCCCTGAATAAGGGTTGTTTAAGGATGTTGAAAGAACCACCCATGTTTCCAGAGGTGAATTATTCAAACCCCAAAGAATCCCTCCCAACACATGGCTATGATGCTCCCCCACTACTTCTGCTCGTGATCAGAGATGCACATATCGTCAGCCACTAAGGGACATGCTCAACTGGTTAAGGTCAAACAACTGACAAGCAAATCTGTGGTATTGAGCAGAATATTTGCTGTAGCCAATCTTTTATACCAAGACAAAACAATGTACATGATAACACTTCCAATCAGTTAAGATCAGAAGCCATGAGAGCCACTGCCCGGTACTGCATCAGGGCATCTTATTATTATTATTATTATTATTATTATTATTATTATTATTATTATTATTATTATTATCATCATCATCATCATCATCATCATCATCATCATCATTATCATCATCATTGTGTTCTTATCAACAGAGATCAGTTTAATGATCTGTTGTCAAAAGGATAACACAAACAGCAGGCACCACCTTTAACATACATTGTAGTCATCTTGACCGTCCTTTTATTGATTCACTTGTTACCGGAAGTGATAAACAATATGTATGTACATGCGTACGCACATACATACATGCATACATATTTACATACATTCATACATATATACGTACGTATGTACGTACATAAATACACACATACACATATGCATATATACAAAGATAGACAGAATGATAGAGAGAGAGAGAGAGAGAAAGAAAGTGTCAGATGTAGGCATATATATATATATATGTGTGTGTGTGTGTGTGTGTGTGTGTGTGTGTGTGTGTGTGTGTGTGTGTGTGTGTGTGTGTATATATACCAGCAAAAGAACGTGTGTGCGTCTGTCTATCTATCTATCTATCTATCTATCTATCTATCTATCTATCTATCTATCTATCTATCTATCTATCTATCTATCTATCTATCTATCTATTAACTGAGGCATCTCAGAGTAGTATGTTAGGGTGGGGAAACAGATGTAAAGTAACATTAAGGTTTTCCGGTTGTGTATTATTAATAAACACAAATTTCAAGCCTCGCTATCAAAATTAGATACGCTAGTCAAGCTGAATGTTTTTCTTTGTAATCAGAAACGAATTTGATGACTAGTTTCAGTTACTCATTTGCCTGACATGCAGACAAAAGTATTATACAGTTATCTGTTTTGTATACAAACTCGGTTAGACTCTATTGGTCAGCTCTAGTTCACATTATAGTATCTGTTCACACGGTATAAACATCTGTGATCTAATCACAGTACTTATTTTCCATAAGGAGGCTCAAAATGTGCTCATTTATTTATAACACACATGTAGGTCTACATTACATTTCTTTAATAAAATGAAGTGCTCTGTAGTGCTTCTGTTAATTAGATAATGCATAATGCTAACACTGGACTGTTTAACAAATTGCAGTAGACCAATTTAGATCAGTTCGGGTTTGTGTTTGCAATAGCAATAACTTATCATTCTCTCAATGTTAACAAAAAAAAAAAAAACCCCAGAAAAATGAAAAAAAAAAGAGGAGTAATTGTCCTCTGATAAAACGGTAGAAGACGCTTAAATTAGTTTGATAGATCTTTTCCACTGAGGAAAAAAACATCTGATTTAACAACAATATCTTCACACTTATACCCATACCAGTTTCTATCTATCTATCTATCTATCTATCTATCTATCTATCTATCTATCTATCTATCTATCTATCTATCTATCTATCTATCTATCTATCTATCTATCTGTCTATCTATCTATCTGTCTATCTATCTATCTATCTATCTATCTATCTATCTATCTATCTATCTATCTATCTATCTATCTATCTATCTGTCGTCTGTCTGTCTGTCTGTCTGTCTGTCGGCCTGCCTGTCTGTCTGTCTGTCTACACATACATACATGCATACATACATACATACATACATACATTATACATACATACATACATACATATACATACATATCTTCGGCGAGTTAATTTGGGGTTTCTTATCTTCGGCCTGATGAATAGCTAGCAGAGTACCCTCGTTGAATAATTATTACATCAGAAGACCTGCTAGATAGGAAACATGTGTAGCCTGAATTTTATCTATTCCACTCCTTCAATTTGG
>NC_043002.1:34378198-34385698 GCF_006345805.1 Octopus sinensis | reverse complement strand
ACTGTCATACGGTATCATGTACTCAGTATACTGCTTATTGGATGAACATTAAGCGAAGAAAAGGACAAAACATAATTTTATTTAACATGTATAGGTACGAATTAATGACAGTCTAAAGCAGTAGTTTTCAAACTTTTTAAAAAAGTTTTACGCGCCAGTCCCCTTACAGTTTTTCGATGATTACTTGATGAAATGATGCAAAATTCTTTCTATCCAACTTTGGGTACCAAAGTTCAAGCTTCATTTCCTCTAGAAACTGCAGGATAATTAACTTGGAAAGAAATTACATCCATTCATGTACCGTATTTCCCGGACTATGAACCGTACTGCCCATAGACCTGCAACGCCGAAAACCACAATTTAATCCACGCAACACCCTATAGGGATACAGTAAACACACATGAAAATATGGGGAATCAGTTGATCAATTGGTTACAAAACAAATGAGAAACAAAAACAGTCCGAAAATATACCGAGCATCCTGTATTAACTGTGTAAGACCTACTTGTGCCCATTTAGCAGACAGAAACCGTGGGTCATACACCGAAAACTACGGTACATTTACGTACATAACAGTGGTTCTCGAGCTTTTAGCATCACCTTCCCCTTGCCATGTTTTGGGATGCTATCCTCCCCATTGGCAGGTCATTCCCCATATTCATTATCCATGAGGTGCATTTCAACCAATTTAGCTATTTTCAGCAGAAGAATTGTAATAGCATCCCAAAGTGTACTGAAGTTTCTGTCAGTTGGACCACTAATATGCACAGAAAAGTACAATTTTAGTAGAACCGTCTTCTCCTCCTCCCCTGAAGGTAGCCATCCTTCTTCCTGAATCCCCGATACATAACATGACAACAACAAAAAATTATATAAAAAAATATTTATTTACAAACGCAGACCATCTGTTATTTTATTTACAACAAAGTTCAGTATGATTAATGTACCTGCTTTGCAGTGACCAGCTCTTTTACGTTCGGCACTGTTTTGGAGAGAGCAACCCCCATTTCTAGCGTGACATCCAGTCGATTTCGTTACTTAGTTTTGATGGCAAAAGAAGTGGAAAACGCAGCCTTACACTCATAGGTGGTTCGAAATGGTATCAGTACTCTAAAACTAATCTTTGCGACATCAGATTATGACAGTGCCATTTCAGCATATTTCACGGGGAAAATAATTTGCACCTCCATCAGTGACTGAATCAATGAATTGCTCTTGAATTAAATTGTTTTCTGCAGGTAGATCGCTAACAGAAAGTACAAAGGGGTTCCCGATAAAGTGGCAGTATTTATCAAAGTCATTAAGATGAGGAAAAAAAAAAATATTTCTCTGCCAAATATTGAGACGTGTTGTTTCATTAGTTCAAGGATAACGTCATCGACTCGAAGCTCGGTCTCATCAATAAACATGTTTATTTGATGAAATGATGCAAAATTCTTTCTATCCAAGTTTGGGTATCAAAGTTCAAACTTCATTTTGAAAATAGTTTTTCATGAGAATGAAGCATGGTTATATCTTTCCCTTGCAGTGAATGATTGACGGCATCCTTACCGATCCACTTTAAAAAGTAAAGAACAAACTAATTTTGACACACCGGATGCAAATTATACAACTCCCAAAACTAGGGTCTGATTATTGAATACAGGGTACAGTGTCATGTATGATGTTGCACAGTATTCCAGGATTTCTGGAAATTCCAGATTTCTAGAAACTGGACGAAAGATTCGGTACTGTATTTGAAATGCTAGGAGTGAGTTAAATTATCAGGGATCTCTTTTGAAATGAGACAAACTGTCAAGAGTTTTCTATAGACTAGAGGTGGATGCTTTTTGGAGAAAGAGTGATGTTGGCGATGATAGATGTCAGTTCTGGAGTCTTCGAAAGGCATGGGAGGAATATCATCAACTCGACTACGACTGTCTTGTTGCCTTTTAATGGTCGGAGACACTTTCACACTTAGCTGCAATGTACCCGTGGTGATGTGGAAAGTAGTAGGAAATATTGATTCTGGCTGTATTTTGTTATATGTGTGTGTTCAGTGCAGCAGTGTTAGGGGTTGAAATATATGTGGTGTCTTTATCTGCAGGACTGTTTCTTATAAAGCCATATTGATCGAGACGTTGCTAGTTGGAGGACTTTGCAAAGTTGCCTTCAGCAAATAATTGCCTTGAGGAAGGGAGCAAAGGCTCTACTGCAGTTTGGGAAATCTTTCCAAGAAACAGATGTTCTAACAAAACAGATCCATTTCATTTTCTTCACCAAACGATTTTCAATTTCACTGTCTCTCTGTTTCCATTGCTCTAATTTAGGTTTACAGGTCAAGAACTCTGCTAACACCTGTAGAAAGTTACCCACCATCAGCAACAAGGATGTGCGGAGTTCACCTATTAATAAATACCTTTAAGACAAGCATCAAGAAAGAATGCATGAACATGATCTACCCGTATGTCCATAGACACTACGGACTGCATTGTAACCATTTCAGGAATACGGTCTATGATCATAAAAAAAACATATTCTGTGGAAACGCGCGTAGCGATACATTAAGATATTTATAAACTCCATTCGAGGATTATTATTGTTATTACTATATATATATATATATATATATATATATAGGCTAAGTCGATCACATCGACCCCAATGCGTAACTGGTACTTACTTTGTGTCCCTTTCTATAGAAGAGCGTAGGCTCGAAACGTAAAAGACTTTCTCTGTCCCTGAGCGTTATACTAATACATCTGTTTGTTTTGTACACCACCAGTCTTCGTCTTTTGTTTTTTTCGTAAACTCTCCCTATATATATATATTATGTATTAAAATGGAATAAAAAATAATGTTAAA
Organism: Octopus sinensis; assembly: GCF_006345805.1. Lineage (NCBI taxonomy): Eukaryota > Metazoa > Mollusca > Cephalopoda > Octopoda > Octopodidae > Octopus > Octopus sinensis. The sequence continues at coordinate 34,382,854 of NC_043002.1, read as the reverse complement.
TTATTTTTTAAATCGTAGACTCATCGTTGACGCGCGCTAATACTCAGACGGGCTCGATATGAATCACGACTATAAGATACTCGAATTTGGTTAAACTGCACCGCAAAATGTGGGAGTAGTTAGAAATCTAAATCGAAGGGGACAGACACTCACACAACTACAGTTTTATATATAAAGACTAGCAGTATCGCCCGGCGTTGCTCGGGTTTGTAAGGGAAATAACTATATAAGCATTTTTAGAGAGTTATAGCAAAAAAATACATTAAAAATGGAATAAAAAATTATGATAATTTTTTTTTTAAATCGTTGACTTAGTGTCTTCAGGCCATGAAGTCGTTGTTCTAAATGAACGCTGGTCTCCTTGACAACGCATTACGACGTTGATTTCTTTACACTCCCTTCCCCACAGCTTCACGAGGGAGGGAAGGGGGAGAAGCAAACAGGTGCAGCTGTGAGCGTGGACGCCAACTCCGCCGCCATCGACACACGAAAAATTATGCATTAAAATGGAATAAAAAATGATGTTAAATTATTTTTAAAATCGTAGACTCATCGTTGACGCGCGCTAATACTCAGACGGGTTCGATATGAATCACGACTATAAGATACTCGAATTTGGTTAAACTGCACCGCAAAATGTGGGAGTAGTTAGGAATCTAAATCGAAGGGGACAGACACTCACACAACTACAGTTTTATATATATACTAGCAGTATCGCCCGGCGTAGCTCGCGTTTGTAAGGGAAATAACTACAAAGCATTTTTAGAGTTATAGCCAAAAAGTAGCAAAAATATGCATTAAAAATGGAAAAAAAATGATGGTAATTTTTTTTAAATCGTTGACTCATCGTAGACATTTTTAGAGAGTTACTTCCCTTATATTTAAAAAAATATGCATTAAAATGGAAAAAAAAATGGTAAATTATTTTTAAAATCGTAGACTCATCGTAGAAGGGCTCGATATGAATCACGACTATAAGATACCCGCTTTTGGTTAAACTGCACCGCAAAATGTGGGAGTAGTTAGGAATCTAAATCGGAGTAGACAGACACACAACCTTACTTTTATATATAAAGACTAGCAGTATCGCCCGGCGTTGCTCGGGTTTGTAAGGGAAATAACTATATAAGCATTTTTAGAGAGTTACTTCCCTTATAAATTCGGGCTTTCTTAGCCATTTTTGTTTTGGTGTCTTCAAGCCATGAAGTCGTGTTCTAAAAGAACGCTGGTTTCCTTCACAACGCATTACGACGTTGATTTCTTTACACTCCCTTCCCCACAGCTTCACGAGGGAGGGAAGGGGAGAAGCAAACAGGTGCAGCTGTGAGCGTGGACGCCAACTCCGCCGCCATCGACATACGATGCATTTTATGCATTAAAATGGAATAAAAAATGATGTTAAATTATTTTTAAAATCGTAGACTCATCGTTGACGCGCGTTAATAGTCAGACGGGCTCGATATGAATCACGACTATAAGATACCCGAATTTGGTTAAACTGCACCGCAAAATGTGGGAGGAGTTAGGAATCTAAATCGAAGGGGACAGACACTCACACAACTAGAGTTTTATATATATGGGGTGGGGACTAAAAATTTCTGGCTTTAAAGGTATCGCGAAAGCCAGGTTGGATGCCCAACTTACCGAGTTCTTTTACAGGGCTCAGAAAAAAATGAAGGAACGCTGCAATAAGTGTGTGAATCTGAGAGGAGAATATGTTGAATGAAATCATAATTAACTGATCCTCTTGTACTTTCTTTTACTGTACTTTCTTTTCGGCACCCCTCGTGTATATCTATGTACACACATACACATCTTTGTATATGATAATATATAGGTAGATATATATTACATATACAAAGATATATGCATATATATGCGCATACGAATTACTAAGCGCGCAAATCACATACACTCAGTTATGTGTCTCTGTGTGTTTATATCATCTGTGTGTATATATGCATGTTCAGACCCTTTGTGTGTGTGTGTGTGTGTGTATAGGAAGAGAAAAGGAAAGAGGGTATTTAATTAAGAGATGCGTAACCAGTGTAACAAGGAGGGAAATTATTAAGATAAATAACAGTAATAACAATAACGACAACACCAGCACCACCACCACCAACAACAGACGGAAATGTGAGAGGATTTACTTAATCTGTTTTTAAGCTTTGTTGGAACAATTTATTACTGCGTAGAGTATTGCATTCACCTCTCTGTACACACACCGACAAATTTTATAGATCTTAAGGGCGTCAACTTAAACCCTCACTTATAATCTCACTTATAATTGTCCATTCCTCGAACTTATCGATTGTTGCTGTTGGTGTTGTTTTTATTTATGTTGTAGTAGTTGTGATCGCTGGCCCGTTGCTTTTGTTTAATTGCTGTTGCTGTTTGGATACTACTGTGGCTGCTGATTTTGTTGATGTTGTTTTTGTTGCTGTTATTATCATGATTAAGGTGGCGAGCTGGTAGAATTTTTATCACGTCGGGCTTAGCAGCATTTCGTTCGTCTATACGATCTGAGTTCAAGTTCCGCCGAGGTCGACTTTGCCTTTCATCCTTCAGGATCGATAACGTAAGTACCAGTTACGCCTTGAAGTCGATGTGATCAACTTACCTTCTCCCCACAAATTGCAGGCCTTGTGTCCTTAGTAGAAAGGATTATTATTATGATTAAGGTAGCGAGATGGCAGAATTGTTAGCACGCCGGGCGAAATGCTTAGCGGTATTTCGTCTGCCTCTACGTTCTGAGTTCAAATTCCGCCGAGGTCGACTTTGCCTTTCATCCTTTCGGGGTCAATTTAAATAAGTACCAGTTATGCACTGGGGTCGATATAATCGACTTAATCCGTTTTTTTCTGTCCTTCTTTGTCTTCTCTGTGTTTAGCCCCTTGTGAGTAGTAAAGAAATAGGTATTTCGTCTGTCTTTACGTTCTGAGTTCAAACTCCGCCGAGGTCGACTTTGCCTTTCATCTTTTAGGGGTCGATAAATTAAGTACCAGTTGCGTATTGGGATCGATCTAATCGACTGGCCCCTTCCCACAAAATTTCGGGCCTTGTACCTAGAGTAGAAACGATTTGTTAGCACGTTGGGCAAAAAGCTTAGCAGCATCTCGCTCATCTATACGATCTGATTACTATCTGATTACGATCTAATTACTTCATTAAAACAAATCACCACATTTTGTAATATAAGTCCCTCAAATAAAGTGCCAATACACAACATTATTATTGACATAATAAAAAATAAATCATCACCTATATTTTCATAAACTACACTCTTCACATCTCCCCGCACCATATAAATAGATATACGTATAGAACGTGATATAGTTAAACTCTTACTCACTATGCCCACGGGCATATGGCGTAGTGGTTAAGAGCACGGGCCACTAACCCCAAGATTCCGAGTTCGATTCCAAGCAGTGACCTGAGCAATAACAATAATAATAATAATAACAATATCATATCAGCCGAAACGTTGTGTTAACAACAAACAAGATGAGGACAAATATCCGTCGAATGTAAATAATGTACATAATTCCTCATCTCTTAAATATAGAACAGTGCTTTCAGAGATTCTCCATGAGTTTTCCATGCTAAACATGAAAAGCATGGGAAATGCCCTAGAAACCTACTCTTATGTGAATTTCCTGACACACACACACACACACAGATGCACATAAGTGAAGGACTAAAATTTGTTTAGAGGGTACAAATCCAGGTCCAAAAGTTTTTACAATGTCTATTTTTTCAGTTTTAAATGCGTAACAAACAGATATAATAATACTAATTATTATAACTAAATCAGATAAATCCCAAAATGAAAAAGTAATATTTCAAATCAGTCCAAAAGTGGATTTATGCTCGTTTGTTTTGGTGACGAAGTTTTTTCAGAAGGAGATTCAAAGCGTTTTCATTGCTCACTCGTCACAGAAAAAAAAAAGGGGGGATGCGCTTGCACCTCCTGCACTCCCTGTTCCTGAGACTATGGGAATGCATCAATCTGTGCACACGAGGGTGAAGCACAAATACTTGTATTACTAAAGAGAAAAAAGTAAATAGCATAGACACTTGTTTATTAAAGTGAACACATATCCTCCAAACAAATACATTATTCATGTATACATAGATGCGTTTATACACACATCAACCGATTCAGACAACCAAAAACAAACACTTCTCTTGATTAAAACAAGAGTCTTGTCATTTTGTTAGTGGGCATCATGAATTCTCCCAATGAAAAAGACTTAAATAAATAAAATCAAATCTATATATGAGAAATATAAGAAGACCATGAATAAGCTCAAAGCTAACCTGAGAGTGACAAAGATTCCCTGGAAATATTGAATCGCAACGAATGAACTATGAATTGGGCTGTCTGGATCATCTTAAAGAGATGGGAGTAAAGGCAAAGTATCGAATTAACATGCCAGCTGTTTTACATAAGAAACCATTCTTATGACCATTCTGTGGACTTGTCTGTAAATCGTTGGGTGGGTTAAAGTTTCGTAAGAGACAGAATGCTAAAACAGAGCTAAAACAAAAAGAAAAAAAACCCCGAAACCCCAGACATGCTGTTAGACGTCATACGCCGAAATCTATGGGAGAATCCAGTATATACATACATAAGTATGTGTGTATGTATGTATG
>NC_043002.1:34355698-34373198 GCF_006345805.1 Octopus sinensis | reverse complement strand
GCGACCACGTCGTCTGCAGCCTCCAACAGCCAATCTTCGATAGGCTTTGATAACAAGGAAAAGTTTAGTGGTCGCCTGAATAAATCCGTTGGACTGGGACCATTGAATGAACTGTTTGAATTTGGACTGCGTAACTTTTTCACTGATTCAAAATCAAAAACGTCAACAAGGAAATTGAAACGTCTTCGTTTGGATCTGAAAAAACATGATGATATTATACCAATGAACCAAAGGAAATTACCTCGTTCTTTCTGGAAACAACCCTGTTCTGGGTCAGAGGCAGCAAAATCAAAATATTCTACACGTTCCAGTTACATGTTGAATTCTTCCAAAACACCTGATTTCAGTGACCTCCTGGAGAGCTGGACAACAGGCGTCGACCGCAGTGATTTCAGCGGTGAACTTTCTTGTAGTGACGTCAGTACGACGTCATCAGATTGACGTCCAATCAAAAGGAAGAACTTGCTCAAACAGCAGCAGATTCAAGCAGGGCAACTTTGTAAATGTGACAACATGAGTAAACGACCAGAAAACATCAATAGCAATAATAATAATAATAATAATAATAATAATAATAATAATAATAATAATAATAGTAATAATGATGATGATGATGCTGATGATGATGATGCTGATGATGATGATAATAATAATAATAATAATAATAATAATAATAATAATAATAATAAAATAATAATAATAATAATAACGCAAAATACTTTCTATGTAATCTCAAGTTTTAAAACAAACATAATTTTTTTATGGTTTCTGAAGCATTCTCTAGAACAACACTATGTACAAAACCAAATATATGGCACCCTAGGAATAATACCAACATGAACTTCTAATTTGTTGTCTCTTGAGGTCTCTGGGTGAGACTTGGAGCCAACTTGTACAAACATAAAATAACAAAAATAATAGTAATAATAATAATAATAACAATAACAACAACAACGACACCAACATGGGGAATTGGTGAGTGGACGACGACGATGATAACGACGAGGATGATTGGTGATGATAAATATAAATATGATAATTAATTAATAAAAGTACTTTTTAAGGAACTGGAAACTGGTGTAAATTTATTCTTCATGCCTCTGAGTTGGGTGACGTTGCGAAGCGGTTAAATACGATGGTATTGATAAACATCATCAACAACATCAAAACCATATAGTCAACAACTATATCAGCAACAAACTCGTCAACAAAAGAACGTCAACACGGTCGAGTGATCTGCTTGAAAAAGCAGCTAAATCTTCCATCAATATCTGGTTTAGAACAGAATGCTACATTGAATTGTAGGTGAATTGTGTCAAGGAAAAGACGTGATGATCACGGCTGGAATGATTTTGATGAAAGATCTGAGATAACCCCCCCCCAACAACAACAAAATATCAACTACACAGTATTTACAACAAAATCAACAACTACAACATCAGCAATAACTCAAGCAACCATCACAATGGCAACGAGTTTATAGGTAGAGCTTCTCTATATTGCTACTCAACATATTAAAACTAACAACCAATATCCTTCAAATTACACTCAACAATCTTAAAGCACATAGGATAATGTATTCCTAGGTAGACTATGTCCGAGTTACAGATAGGGTAGATATGATTGGAGTGTCTTTGATAATTTTAAATCAATAGTTTTTTACACGGTGGTTATATCATTACAGGTTGGTCAATTCTATTCTTTTTTTAGCTGTCTAGAATCTACTCTTTAGTTGTCCATTACAATTTATAAATGTACATATATGTATATAAATGTACAGTCTTTTTACAATAAACCCAGTCTATTTAAGAAAATGTGCGTCCTTAACACGTCTTTTGATCTGAAATCGTGTGCTGAAACTAAAGCGATCGTAGCGTGGAAGACAAAAGTTTGCCATTCAGAAACACACAGAAGCCGTTAACTTTGCTTACATATTTATTTGTAATATGGTGTCGAAATTTTCGTCGTTCGAAACTGCGATCGGTTCACTGACAAAATTTTGCGCAGTTTCAAGCGACGAAAATTTTGGCACAGTATTACAAATAAATGTTTTAGTGAAGTTAACGGTCTTTGTGTGTTTCTGAATGGCTAACTTGTGTCTTCCACACAGCAATCTCCAGTCTATTTATTTGTAGTCTTGTCAATTTTATACCAATTGCTTCTAATTTATAGCAGTCCAGGCAACTTTATGCCAAGTTGGCCCAGTTTATAGTTTTAAGCAACCCCCTTGCTCATTACTTACAAATTGATTTGTCAATGATAGACGAGAGACATAGTAAGATGAATTGACCTCGGTGCATGACTGGTATTTATTCCATCCATCTTGAAATAATGGAAGTCAAAGTTCACCTCATTGGAATTATTATCCATTGATGTAAGATCAATAGTTAATTAAACAAGATCAATTGTTAAGCACTAGTTATGTAGTGAAGTCCAATGAACCGGTCATATTCCTCCTTTAGAATCCCTGAGCCGTTGTATCATATCTTCATTTTATTAACTAGTGAAAGCAATGTTATAGAATTGGTAAATTCATAGTCGCAATTTAGTTACATCACTTTACATTAAAATTACTGACGTGTTCATAAAATACATACCAGTCAAAAACCTGGGTTGTTTAAATCAACTGTACCCTTCTCAAAATATTTGTCTTAAAATTAAATTCATGGCCGGAGATTTGTTAAGAATAGTGTTATGAAGAAACACCAGACGTGAAATCGTTAGTCGTACACTTGTTAGACTTACTCGTATATAGTTGTTAGTGAAATATATCTGTTTAGATTGTTGTATGTTTATATTGGATCATATTACATATTTGGACAAGATACAACTTTCTGAGAGCAGTTTCGAGTGGCGAATATTTTGGCACAATATTACAAATAAATGTTTTAGTGAAGTTAACGGTCTTTGTGTGTTTCTGAATTGACAAAGCACTGGAGAAAATGTTTTGCGTTATTTATTGACATTCTGATTTCAAATCCCGCCATATTATTCTGAATCTATAAAACAAATACCTGTTCCAGAACTGGTATAATTAAAACCAACTGTACCAATTCACTAAATTTTGTGACCTTGTGCCTGTGGTAGAAATCATTTGTTATATTTGTACAAGTTAACCATATTCTTGTTAAACTATGGTTTCTTAACACAACCCTTCTTGTTAATTACACTCATATTGTTATTGTTCCCATAAAAATCATGATGTCATATTCACTTATTATCAAAATAAATCCGTAATGTGAGTCCTAACTGTATATAATCTGAAGTTGTCAGGTGAACACAAAGATGTAAAGCAACATTTCATGAAGGTGAATTTCTTACATGCTACAGGAAAGAGTCAAACTCTGGCTTACATTAAAAATAACGTCACACGACACACGTTTCCATTACATGCTTTGTGCTCAATCGTTTAGCAACTCTACGTATTTATTACCTCACGTCTCCTGCTATATCTCTTGTGCGAATTACTTTTCCGATCGCACCCTTCATGCTGTATGCAGCACACCTCAAGTGCCACACTATATTTGTTTGATATTTAGTGCATGTAAACATATAATATTAATTCACGAGATATTCATGTATTATATAAACGTTATCTTGGTTTATACTATTTGAAATGAATGCCTTTGGCAATTATCAATTTCTGAGTTACAAGAAGTCGAAAGCAGAAGACCTACTAGAATCATCTCGTTCTATCATAGGCAACAAGAATGCTTTACATTTTGTAGAAAGTTCCAGCCTTCTTTGAAAATATGTAGTTGTCATTTGTAAAATGGAGATCAACTAAACCTATTTCTCATAAAAATTCTACAGTTGGTTCCACTTTAGATTTTGGGGTCTTTCAGAACAGTTTGCTCTGTAGATTTGTGACGTCCCTTTGAAAAAAGGGCCATATGACATTGCTAAGTTAGAAATAAAAGTTTAGTTCTGATAGAAAGCACACACATCACCTACACAACTACAAATAAACATACTCTGAAGTCAATATATGCACACATGTCAACTGATAGTTACTCATGTTTCCTAGAATCAAGTGTACATTCATTAAAACAATTCCGTTAACGTGTGCGTGCGTATGAGTGTGTGCGTGTGTGTGTGTGCTTATATGAGAATATATGTGTACATATGAATGCGTGCGTGTGTGTGTGTCCGTGTGCTTGTACGAAATGCGTGATTATGTCTTTTTCCTTCTAAATCCTCATCTCTCCGCCATATACATATATGTATTTATATGTTAATATAAATTTATTGATACACATGACCAGAACTAATGATTATTTATATTAAACGATCTGGTCATAACTGACCAAAAATGACCAAGGTCATTAACTTCAAACTTTTGATAATGTAAAATAATTTACATCATACATAAATGATCAAAATGATGTGTCATCCACTAATTTACAATTTATGTCATTCATATCAACAACAGATTGTCATATAATAATTAAGAAATTATATGTCATTCAGTAATTAACTATGATATGTCATGCGATAATTAACAGTTATATCATTCAATAATTAACAGTTTATAAACGAATGCTTTGTGTTTGTTTTCTTTCTTTTCTAAACATTAATTCCGAATTATTTTCAGATATCCAGTCTGTGTCTTTTGCTTATAGATCTACTCTACACAAAATTCGAACCCCGATTACTTTCTACTCACTACACATCTTTACCCTTTTTGCCCCGTTCTTGACAGTACCCATAGAACCGCGTCCAGTTTAGGTGACTGGCATTTTCTCCTCTTAACAAATTTAACCTTTATCCTTGTCTTAAATAAATGCTTCTCAACGATTTTTACTTATGGACCCCCTTTTGGTTCCTATTTTACTCTTCTAGACCTCCGTAGCTATTTCATGCGTATGAAAAAAACCTACCGCATTTCTATAAATAGGCGTACGAGTGGCTGTGTGGTAAATAGCTTGCTTACCAGCCACATGGTTCCGGGTTCAGTCCCACTGCGTGGCACCTTGGGCAAGTGTCTTCTACTATAGCCTAGGGCCGACCAAAGCATTGTGAGTGGATTTGGTAGTTGGAAACTGCAAGAAGCCCGTATATGTTTGTGTGTCTGTGTTTGTCCCCCCAACATCGCTTGGCAACCGATGGTGGTGTGTTTACGTCGGTTCGGCAAAAGTGACCGATAGAATAAGTACTAGGCTTACAAAGAATAAGTCCTGGGGTCGATTTGTTCGACCAAAGACGGTGCTCCAGCATGGTCACAGTCACATGACTGAAACAAATAAAAGAGTAAAAGAGTAAATATTAGGAATTGTGTAAAAAAGCTAAAATATTTCGAGTTTATTGCACACAATAAAATCTTATATAAAATCTTAACAATAAAACCTTATATGGAGCCCCAAGGGTCATATGGACTCCAGTTGAGAAACACTGTCTTAAATCTACCTTTTGTCTCACCTCCCTGTCCAATTAAACTTTAGTCTTAAATATTTACCGATTCCTTTTGAGAGTACCAAGATGAAACAGATCCCAATTCCATTGCTTTCTGCAGAAAATTTCCCTACGTTATAAATACAATTCTCTAGAAATCAACTCACTATTTTCACTGCTTAAGGTGACGGAATAACATCAAGAAGAAATCTTTGAAACACACTTAATCAAACATAGACTCATATGTTCTAACCGAGTCTCCAGATCTTTGCAATACTTAACTAACCAGAGTCTTACAGGTTTAACTTCGCTTGCTGACATTCCGAGTCTTTCGTGGAACAGGATAACAAAACAGACTACAATTATTTCATATTTTTCCTTTCGAAGAAAATTACTCATGAGCCAGTAGTAACCAAAATATCAGAGATAACAGTCTCACATTATCATATACAGTGACAATATGCTCATGTAGTTACACAATGTGTTTGTTGGTCACAAGTTTTATCTGGCGGTTAGATACATTGTCAGTTGACCATATGGTTTTTATATTACCCACATACTTTCCACAGTAACTGTATGATGTGAAGGTCACTTGCAGCCTCCAAACTCATTTTACCTCATATCGTCTATCATCTAACTAAATATAAATTCAGAAGACGAAATAATATAAAATCTTACTACATTCTGTTCCTTTACTTGAATATGTGGTTTTAACAACTCTTTAATTTTCAGTTTCAGTTTCAGATGGATGAACACCAAACAGTAATAACAGGTCTAAAATGAGAACCAACTTCTAAAGAATATAATTAGAAATATCTGTCTGTCTGTCTGTCTACCTGTCAGTCTGCCTGTCTTCGTCTAGTTATCTATCCGATTACTAATTGTATATATATATATATATAAAGTTGAATAAAGTTAAAACAGTCTGGTTTTCGCGATTTTTATTATGGTATTCTAACAAAATTAGCGCTTTCATGCATAATGTATTCACCAGATTTCAAATCTGATGAATACATTATGCACGAAAGCACTAATTTTGTTAAAATACCATAATAAAAAAAAAACTTGAAAACCAAACTATGTTTTAACTTTATTCAACTTATATATTATTCCATACACATTCACACAAATTCGAAACAATATATATATATATTTATAGATATATACATATATGTATATATATATAAGGGATGATAAAATGAATGGTTTACACCTGGTAGCTTGCCGGTAAAGCACGGTTACGTTCATAGTGATCGTTTTGTATATTCCACCTTCCGCCTTTCATCTGCCATATATATATATATATATATATATATATATATATATATATATATATATATATATATATATATATGTATGTATGTATGTATGTATGTATATGTGTATGTATGTATGTATAATAATAATAATAATAATAATAATTGTGTACAGTGCTCAGGTGCACTACAACTCATCTAAAGTGTATATATAATCAGGTGTAGTTTCGGCGGATTTCGGAAAGCATGAGGGCCTTAAAAGATGCAGTGTCATGGCAGTCAACAACTGACGCAGGCAGTTTATTCCATGCTTCAGCAACTCTGAGCGTGAAAAAATGTTTCCGAAAGTCATGGGAGCTGTATTGTTTTCTGACTTTGTAGGCATGTCCACGTGTGTTAGACACATGGAGATCAAAAAGGTGTTCAGTGTTGTTGTTGGTGAGGTGGTTGATAACTTTGTGGGTGTTTACCAAGTCCGTCGCCAAACGCCGGAGCTTCAGTGAATCCATGCCCAGGGAAACAAGGCGCTCAGAATATGGTAGGTGTCTGATGGAGGGTATGCGTTTGGTTGCACGTCTCTGGACAGATTCCAGGAGGTCAATGTTCTGTGCAAGATAGGGGTTCCAAACTGATGATGCGAATTCCAAGTGTGGTTGTACCATAGCTGTATACAGTTTTAAATAGATGGCTGGAGAGCGGCTAACAAAAGACCTGCTGAGTGATGCCAAGACACCCTCGGCCTTCCTGACAATCTTAGAGATATGCTTTGACCAACGCAAATCACTGCTGACAGTGATGCCTAGGTCACGCTCGCAAGAGGATTTCTTGATATCAGTGTTGTGGAGGGAGTATGTGAACGCAGGGTTTTTTCTCCCAAAATGCATGGTGGTACACTTGTCCACAGCCAGTTTCAGTTGCCAGTCTGTGATCCATTGCTGCATTGTGTCTAGGTCTGATTGCAGGAAAGAGTTGTAGACATCAGGATCTGTCCTCTTGATTTCAAGGTACAGCTTGATGTCGTCTGCATATTTCAATACTGTGGCATTCTTTAAATTGGCATCTATGTCGTTAATGTATGCCACAAACAAGAGGGGACCAAGGACAGATCCCTGTGGTACACCCGATGACATCTCATATGGTGTAGAGTGCTGTCCTAGAACTGTGACTACCTCCTTTCGGCTGAGGATGAAGGATTTCAACCAGTTAAAAAGGTCATCCCCCACACCCATTGCAGAGAGTTTCACCATAAGCCTTTTGTGTGGCACAAAGTTGAAAGCCTTAGCAAAGTCAAGGTAGACAACATCCACCCATGAGCCACTGTCAGTAATCTGAGTAATGTCCTCAAGGAACTCGACAAGCTGGTCACTGCAGCTGGAGTTAGGGACAAATCCATATTGTGAGGGTCGGATGAGACTGTGAGAGCTCCAGAAGTTCCAGAGTGTTTCTCTGACACACGATTCCATCAGTTTTGCAATACAGCTAGTGAGACTGACTGGGCGATAGTTGACAGGTGATGTGCGGTCGCCCTTTTTGAACAGAGGAATGACACTGGCAGTTTTCCACTGCTCCGGAGTAGCACCATTGTTGAGACAGTACTGGAAGAAAATAGAAAGCTGGTGTAAAAGGAAGTGCCTGCCACGTTTGAGAAGCAGGTATGTAACTCCATCGAGACCAGGGGAGGCATAGTTGCGCTTATTTTGAAGGTGACGTCGCAGCATTGCAGGTGTAAATTCCATAGTTGTTATGGAGTTTGCTGTTAGTGATGGTGAAGATGGTACATTTTGACTTTCAACAGTGAATATGTTTGCATAGCACTCGGCAATGAGTTCTGCGCATTCCTTGGGGTCGTCAGTGATCTGGTTTGTGTGAGGGTTGCGAAGAGGGCCCACTGGAGAGTGAGGTCTCTGCTTTGAGTGCACATATTTCCAGAAAACCTTGCTGTCAGGATTGGCTGCTATGCACTGTTCAAATTCAAGCACTGCTTTTTTTGTCACTTGCTTGAGATGGTTGGAGGATTTATTCCGCTTCTTCCTGTTGGTGTCTGATTTATGCAACCTGTATTCCCGTTCAGCAGTCCGACGTTCCCTCCTGGCAAGTCGGACCGCTGAAGTTTCCCAATTGCCCTTTTGGGGCGGTTCTTCTTTTTTGTTTACGTGGCACTGATGCTGCACATGCTGCCCATATTGAGTCCAGGATACTCTGGAGTATAGTATTCACATCTCCAGAGTTGTAGAATTAACGCCAGTTTGGGTGCTGTAGTTCAGTGTGGTACAGGTTCCAATCTGCTCTCTTCCAATCGAAGGAAGCAGATTGGAGATGGTTCAGGTTTTTGTTGCCCGCAAGAGCCAGATTGGCGATGATCATAGCATGATCAGAGTCACCTAGAGGTTCCTCCGTAGTGCAATATATATTAGAGTAGGTTGAGTATATTAGATACTGCTACTTCAACGACAGACAGAGCTTAATACAACAATAAGGTAAACTTTAATACAATTATTGAAAGTTTCAAACTCTTGACAGTGACCAGTAGTTTCATCAACTACTTCAGGAATCTTCAGACTGTTTTCATGCGCACATATAGCTCGAAAATCGTAATCTGAAGATTCATACAGGTGAGGCAACTACTAGTCACCGCGATATTTTGCATATTTCACTACTCTCAAAACAATCTATCTATCTATCTATCTATCTATCTATCTATCTATCTATCTATCTATCTATCTATCTATCTATCTATCTATCTATCTATCTATCTATCTATCTATCTATCTATTTATCTATCTATCTATCTATCTATCTATCTATCTATCTATCTATCTATCTATCTATCTATCTGTCTGTCTGTCTGTCTAATATCTATCTATCTATCTATCTATCTATCTATCTATCTATCTATCTATCTATCTATCTATCTATCTATCTGTCTGTCTATCTATCTATCTATCTATCTATCTATCTATCTATCTATCTATCTATCTATCTATCTATCTATCTATCTATCTATCTATCTATCTATCTGTCTGTCTGTCTGTTTGTCTGTCTGTCTAATATATATCTATCTATCTATCTGTCTATCTATCTATCTATCTATCTATCTATCTATCTATCTATCTATCTATCTATCTATCTATCTTTCTACACTATACACATGTACAATAACAATTTCTTAATAAGTGTATTTTAATATACCTCTACTAAGAATTTTGCACCACTAAAACAGCTGCATCTATTCTATGAGTGCTGAACATAAGATCGAACGCGAGAAGGTTGAACGTGGGAACGTAGAATTTCATTTGATACAAAAATCAGAATAACGAAAAATTGAAAGAACGATTGAGCAAAATGCCCAATTTTGAGGTATTTTAGGGGAAAATAGTATATAAAACGGTCTTCTAAGATATCTGTTTATAGTTTTAAAGGGTAGTGTATTTGGGAAACTTTATTTAATATCACTTTGTTATTATATTGAGCCAAAATAACAAAGAAAGCAAGATATGATAAGCATATTTACTTAAAAAAAGCAGAAATGTGTTGCTGGGATACGATATTTAAGGCACAACGAGAACCTAAATTAATTTATTTGTGGAATAATTCAGTTCTTAAAATTCTCTCATCATTGAATATTTACCTTTTTATCTTTTAACACAAATGCAAATATACCTAACGATTAACAGGCCGAATTTTGTATGTTGGGATTACATAATGAAAGAGTGAATACGTAAGGGAGATAAGCAACTGAAGAGGCTTACTCTCGGTTTATTACTTTCTTTATCATTTTAATAATCTTTCGGTATGTTTGCATGTTTATTGAAAAGGAAGGCTGATGTTTAATAATGAAATAATTTAAAGAATGGGAGTATTTGATAAACAAACTGTTTAAATTTTCGTTTATGTATTCGTCATCGTATCCCTGCAACACACATCTATTATGCTTTGTAAGTAAACTTGTTCCTGGAGTCTCGCTTGACTTTGTTACGTATATAAATGCACTCAAGCATATGTAAATACAAACGTGTGTTAGCATGAGTGATACAGTTTTCTTTTGATTCAGTTGTAAGTCCTGCTTTCTCATAACAGGAGGACAGAGCAGTATAATTGCTGATTATTTAGTGTAATAACGGCTATCTCTAGTATGCGGAGTTGAAGATTGAGACCTCCAGCAATATCCTTCACCTGTCACTGTGGGTATCACTTCATTATCATTGAATCCGTATGCAAGTGAATTGGTGAGCCGTTATGACAAAATTGTACTGAGCCACGGGCTACTGAGGCTAGATGTTTATGCACTCTGAGTGGTCCATGTAATTCTGAGCTCATCATTTATGAAGTAAATATGAAAAGCTAAGGATGTGAGCTTATGAGCTAGCACGCTAATGGAAAAATCGTTCAATCGAAGATTTCACAACCACAACACCACATTAGGAAGCATCAAAGATCGGAATATTACAAAGTTTAAAAGTTATATCTGGCAGTTAAAAGAAAATTGCACAGCATTTCACAACCAGAAGATCGCCGAAAAATCCAGATTATATCTTTAAATACTATCAAGAAACACAAGCTCCAAATTGTACAAAAGAGCATAGTTCTAAGGAACTTGATAAAATCAGGATTACACCTTAATGCTAAGACGAAGATCTCCAGCCCTTGCTTGCACGAGAGAAAGTTCATTACTAAAAACTGCACACGTCCTACATACACCCTTTTTATCCAATTTAAAGGTTTAATCTTTACCTCGTAAATGTTTTGGCCAGTAAATATTTTTCAACTACTTTTGAAGTTTTAAGGATATTTTTCCATAACAAATTTCCCATTTCTTTTCAGAATTTTCCTGATTTTTTCTGAAATTTCCTATCCTCTCCACTTCCTCTCACTCTCTCCATTCTCTCACAATCTTTCAATTTTCTCCACCTATCTCCGTATTAGTTCCCGTAGTCGTAGATCATTACGGTAGAATATGTGTGTTGGCATATGAAAGCATCTGCATACGAGCTTGCATGTATGTATGCGCGAACTCGTATGCCTGAGATCGTGCGAATGTGTGCGCATCTGAGTAAGACTAAAAGAAGGTGACAAAGGAGAGGAATACCAAATAAATAAACGGTAGCAATCCTATCTACCCGTATATCGTACTCTCATGACAACGCTACAAAATACAAGTTGATTCAGAACATCGTCTCTTTATGACTGAGTTTGCCGATTAAATTCAAAGGACTGACGGAGTCAGTTTGAAATTTGGCGCTAGTCGCTGTGATAATGAATTCTAGCTACTAGAATTTGATTCTAAATGGAGTCGACAGATTTAAAAGCTGTTGAAGATAAAATAGACCATTTAACTTTTCTATTTTTTATTATTTATTCTATTTGATTATAATTTGTCTCCCACAACTTTTCTCGCTTCTCGCTTGACGATCTCAATTTGGATATTACTTTCTCTCTGACAGTCTAACTGCGCTACTTACAATTACCGACGCCCCCCTGCCCACTTCCATATTGAACTGTTAGTATTCCTGTTTTGAATGTTTAGTTGTTGAACTTGCCAGTTTAACGAAATATCACATATTGACCTGCATATGGTTGCACGATGATTTGAGAGATTGTTGTATTGTAATGTATTGCATGATCCTATGGATGTTACACGTCTTACACACCTGAGAGTACGAGGATGCTATGCCACAGTAAAATTTTTTAATGAAACATTGTAGCGAAAGCGTATAATACATTCATCTGTTTATTATTATTATTATAGAAATATTAATATTTCTAAATCTCTCTAAAGAAGACTACGGCAAACGGTACTGGATATTAATAGTTATCGCCAAGCTAACATGGCAATCCAGGAAAATAGGACGAATGCTGCCGTTGATTATCTCCAAGAGGCCATCACCTCTAGCTAACTATGTGACACATGAGCCTGTGTCCATTATAACGTTCGAACAGGGGAGGTCAGCAGCTTCCCCTTGGTGGTCAGACATCTACAGACTAGTTTCGGGGTATTTGCCGCTTATCAATGTAGAGTAGCCGAACCCAGCAGGCGTCGCTACTGAGCGGTTGTTTGAAGGATTATTTACCTAAATTCAGTGGAATACATCTACTGGTTTTCAAAAATAGAAATATTGATATATTTCTAAATCTCTCTAAAGAAGACCAGCAAGGGAAGCTGCTGACCTCCCCTTTTCGAAGGTTATAATGGACACAGGTTTGTGCGTCACATAGCTAGCTAGAGGCGATGGCCTCTTGGAGCTAATCAACGGCAACTTTCGTCCTATTTTCCTGGATTGCCATGTTAGCTTGGCGACAACTATTGATATCCAGTACTGCTGCCGTAGTCTCCTTTAGAGAGATTTAGAAATATTAATATTTCTATTTTTGAAAACCAGTGGATGTATTCCACTGAATTTAGGTAAATAATCCTTCGCCTGCTGGATTCATCTACGTTGGGCAAACAAGAAAAGGACAAGTGCGGATTCACTGCCAGTAAGTTAAAAAAAAACCCCAAAAAAACAAAGAGAAAGGCGGCGAAAACACAAGAGAGAGAGAGGAAGAGAGTGCAATTTGAACCCCGGAACCAGAGCCAACAACAAGTAGGTGTGAAAAAAGAGAGATTTGAGAAGTGGAAAGAGAGGGTGAAACAAAAAAATAACGCACATATGGGTTAGGAAGAAACCGAGAGGACAGAATATAAGAACGATGGTGACTTATAAGACGAATGTAGAGATTGAAAAAACAGATCGGAAAAGTAAAAAAATTAACAAGAGTAAAATTGGACGAAGACTTATTTCACAGCGACGAGAAAGCAGCACTATTAGAGAGAGAAAGAGCATTAAATCTGCGGGAACTGTTTGGTGCGGAAATGAAACTAACAGGACTGTGTTTCCGGTATGATACGTTGCCGAATGTGGTGTTGTTCAACGACTTATTGGAATACGCGCGGGTTGTGTAGGATTGTATAAAAAGACTGATGAAATTATGATTAATTAGAACAGTAAAATGGAAATGCTTGCTTTGGGGGCTAAACACAGAGGGGACAAACAAGGACAGACATAGGTATTAAGTCGATTACATCGACCCCAGTGCGTACTTAATTTATCGACCCCGAAAGGATGAAAGGTAAAGTCGACCTCGGCGGAATTTGAACTCACAACGTAACGCAGGCGAAATACCGCTAAGCATTTCGCCCGGCGTGCTAACGTTTCTGCCAGGTCGCCGCCTTTTATATTCATATCTCATACCATACGTTCTATGTACTCCACGTTTTGTGTTGTCTGTCTTTGTGGTGTCCTATCTTTTTTCAGGCTTTATGCCTATAATAAAGAGAAATTCTGGGTGAGCTACCAAGCGACGTGTTTTTGTTTGTTGAAGAATTCAAAGCGAGATTTTTGTGCGAAGCCACCATCGTTGGGTGGAAGTGAATAATGGAAATGAAGAGTTACACAGAAGCTATTGGGGGTCGAGATGCCATAGACCCACGTGTGCTGAAGTCGAAGAGGATGGAGTGGAATGAGGAGAAGATAGCCAAATATCATGGCATGATAAACAAAAGAAGGGTCAAACATAAAAATGACCTTACCAGAGGAGGAAAAAAGAAAAATGGAAAGCAGAACGGTGATATTCAGAATATTTTCGAATGAAAATAGGAGAATAGAACACGCGCTGCAGGAAGAGATAGAGGAAATATTGAAGGAACAAATGGGTGAAGGAATAACTTTCTTTACAAGAGGAAGGAAATACGCGACTATAATAGTCACCTTTGCATCAGAAGAGGAGGCGAAAATGAATGATAACAGACTGATAGTGGGAGAGAAATAAACGTTGGTGCCGAACTGTTTGGGCAAAAGAAACGTAAGTGTCAGGGTGGGAAGAATCCCACCGTCGATAGACCCAGAATGGGTAATAGTCGCAATATTTAATTCAGAGCTGGTGAAGGGAAGTGAAAACCCGAACATTTGCATAGTAAGCAGAACTCAACAATTGAATTGGTGGGGGATATCACATTGAAGTAATTTGCGCAGTAATCCTAGAATATTGCGACGAAATGGCGGAAACTGTGGAATTACCAAACGGTGAAAAGCTGGAAGTAATGTTGGAGGGGAGACCCTCACAATGTTACGGATGCGGTGAAAGAGGGCACCTAAGAAGGAAATGCCCTAGATCAGCAGTAGAAATGGTGGAAGAGAGTGTACAGGAAGATATAGTGGTGGAAAAAAAGCAGAAGCAGAGAACAGAATATGATGGGAATTTGGCGGAAGTAAAACCCACGAAAAGAGAGAAAAGAAAGTCACCGACGACAGTAAAAGTGAAGGACTGTAAAGGAATGGGAGAAGAAACTCAATCCATGACGAGAAACGGAGAAAAATGACCAGTGGAAGTACCAGCAAAGGAATTAAAAGGACTGAGTCATGCAGACAAGGGATCTTTTCCCTTTGACCGGCAGATTTTAAAAATAATTTCTTTGTAACTAAACACTTTTAAACTTCGTATACTGGTAGAATGTGTTACATAAAACATCTTTTTCTCTTGGCTTTCTTGAGAAAATTCTGTAGTTTGTAAGCTATTTGTTGTTAAATTTCTTCCATTTCGGCAATTTCAACCAATCAATGACATCTATTGAGGTGAATACAATTACTGCTGTAGTTTGTCAACAACAATTTCCTGTGGTGTCTACTTAGTTTGTCACTGTTATTTATGACATATTTCATATCAGTTACGTTCGTATGAATAAAAGATTATCGTTATTAAACTTTTATTAACAAACACATATTCTAAGTTCACAACATATGCAGTTTTAATTTCCCTATCTGAATGGATCCTTATGATATTTGAAACTTAGATTCAATGCATAAGGGCGGGTATAATGCAATATGTTTGGTTTGAATTTCAGATGGCTTAAAGGAGGCAGAACCCCCTATGAAAATTCATAAATTTTCGATGTTGATGAAATTTCAACCATGGGTAATTGACACACATCAAGAAGTATTCTCAAAGTTTCCACTTCACATGAGGATTCTAAGACACCCTAATGGGAGCCTTTACTCCAAAATTTTAGTCATTTCTTTTATGATCCAAAACTAAGTCAAAAGTACCGAATGGATCTTTACGAAATTTGGAAATTATATTCTATGCATAAGGGCCATAACCCCCATGACAATACATATATTTTTGCTGTTGATGAAATTTTAACCATAGATATTAGATACAAATGAAATAATATTTATAAAATTTCATCTTCTTACAAGTTAGAAAGACCCCTTCATAGGGACTTAACACTCACAACTTTGTCATTTTATCTAAGCAAAGACGAATAGTTGTACTCTTGGAAGCTGTGTGGTCATCCGAGCATAGAAGATGAGCATTATTTGTAATTTAATGGTATAACAGTGTAAGAGTTTGCTTTGACATACACTTAGATTGTGATTTCTGCAATGTGCTGCATAAATTGTCAAGTAAAAGAGAGGCATCTTTGCATCCACTAATTCAGTTGCAAAGTGTTGAGTAAAGTTATTTGATTGCAGATCTCCTTTCAGTGTTTTTATTATCACTGGGTCACACATAGTCCCCAGATGGTAAGATTGATTTCAAGGCCTTCCCAGATGAGTGACTGGTTATTCAAAGACATTTGTAGATTGTATATTTATTCTGTCCAGTTACGTATTAGTATAGTGGTCATTTACAAACTCCAGAGGTGACACTTTCATTTCTCCTTAGCCCTCACGTCACACAGTTGTTAATGTTTATTTCAGTTGGGTCACGCCCTTCCAATTTCTATAGATTCGTAATGCATCTTATGGCTGTGCCTGTCACCTGTATGGTGAGGAATACTACATTGGGAGTGGTAACGACTAGGGTAGGGTAGCTGA
This sequence comes from Octopus sinensis, assembly GCF_006345805.1. Lineage (NCBI taxonomy): Eukaryota > Metazoa > Mollusca > Cephalopoda > Octopoda > Octopodidae > Octopus > Octopus sinensis. The sequence continues at coordinate 34,356,697 of NC_043002.1, read as the reverse complement.
CTGCTTATTGTGATCATTCGTCTTTTGGTTTCCTGTAGCTTTGCTCTCTTTTACAAACCCAGTGAACATATATTTCCTATTTCAAAGAAATTCAAACAATAGATATAAGACCCAAGTTAAAAAGATTCTCAACAATTCAACTTCCCTGGTTGACAATAAAATGCCCACCCCCAATAGGGGCGTTAACTCTCACATTTTAGAGCTCCATGACCTCCATTTTTCAGGAGCAAAATCCTTTTAATAGGTTCTATAGGACTGGAATTTTGGAATATGCGCATAAAAATCAGTAGTATGGGATAAATGTGGCACGATTACAATTTTGTTTGGGTGTGTAAAGAGGGAAATAACCCTCATCTGCAATTTTGATGAAATTCGAAACATAGGTATTCCAGTTCATTACAGAAAATATAACAGAAAAGTCTAATTCTTCAATCGTATGTAAGTCGGGCAACGCCGGGTAACTCTGCTAGTATATATATATATATTATATATATATATATATATATATATATATATATATATTATATATATATATATTATGTAAAGTAAACGTTACGCTACATAGATATATCAAGGGTTGAACAGAAAGAACAGAACGAGGAGAAAAAGTTAGACGAAAGCTCAACGGACGAGAAATTTAGACAAAGACACGATACACGGAATATTCGCAGCTGAATTTTCCTTGTTATTTTGGGTCATTGACTAACGACGAAAATCGTATGTCGTGTCTTTGTCAAAATTCTTGTCTGTTAAGTTATCTCCCAGTTTTCCGTTTGCTCTGCTTTCGTCTAACTTTTTCTCCTTGTTGAGTGTATATATATATATATATATATTATATATATATATATATATATATCATTTCCATTTCTCTGAAAGGTCATGAGATGAAGGATTTGAAATTTGCTGAATTCTCAATGAGCTGCAGAAGCGTAGTAATCAAAGGTAACTGAAATCCTAAACATATTGATTTTGGTATCTGACTCCTCAAATTAACGGTAG
>NC_043002.1:34345698-34353198 GCF_006345805.1 Octopus sinensis | reverse complement strand
CGGACAAACACAGGCACAGACAAAGACACACAGACACACACACATACACACAGACACACAGACATACACACACACGCATACGACTGTCGTCTTTCAATTCCTATCTACCAATTCCACTCATAAGGTTTGGTCGGGCCAAGGCTATAGTAGAAAATAGTTGCCCAAGGTGCCACGTAGTGGAACTGAACCCGGAACCATGTGGTTGGGAAGCAAGCTTCATACTATACAACCATACCTGCGCCTATATATATATATATATATACAGACGGAGAGAGAGAGAGATACAGATAGATAGATAGATAGATAGATATATAGATAGATAGATAGATAGATAGATATATAGATAGATAGATAGATAGATAGATAGATAATTAGATGGATATACTTATCTGCACACACATACGTTTATGTGTGTGCCAGCAATATATATATATATATTATATATATATATATATATATATATATATATATATATATATACCAGAGTAAGCACATAAATGTGAAACAAGGTGGAAAAGGTAGAGTAATATGCTTTATTAATAAAGCTGCAAAACCAAAACTGTCCGGTAAACGGGAACGTGAAACTCGGAGTAACAGTTTTTGTGATGCCTTTGTAGCTTTATTAATAAAGTATATACACACACACACACACGTGTGTGTGTATAGGGATGGAATTTCTCTCCACCCCTATACACTCAATAATACTATAAAGACAAAATTCCTGAAAAAGTTCAATCTGACAACTCCACTAGAGTGGACGCAAGCTCTAATATATGATTTATAAAAATATGTAGCATATTAATAAATATCTGTAAATATAAAACCATCCAGATTTTTGAGTACCTCATTTCTCCTAATATATATATATATAACTTATAAATAAGGGCAAACGAAAAAGTTTCTAATGCCAAATATGCCGAAATTGGACATATTGTCCATAACCATATATTTTTTCACAATACGTACACTACTCGAAAAAATTTCTAAAAAATTTCATTATTACCATATCGGACCGATTTTAAGGTTAGTTCACAAGAACCCTCCCTTCGTCAGTGATAAATGTGGCAAAGAAATAAATGAGATACTTACTCATACCCATGGAAGAAGCAAAACAATAAGTCATGAGCACAATTAAGTACCCCAAATACATCCAAAAAAGAAATACTCCAGCCCATTCAAGAACGTGCGATTTGAACTGAGGCTCTCACAGAGTGAGAGAGTCCGGAAGTGAACACTATTAAATAAACATATATATATAGCGAGAGAGAGAGAGAGAGAGAGAGAGCAATAAGAAAATGGAGGGGATCAATAGGTGGTACTCATCAACTTTTAGACATTATATTATGTCAATTTATTTATGTACTACAGGGACAATTATAACAATATACATACATATATAACATAGAGCAATAGAAATTGGGATAATATCTTACAGCTGTTTCAGTCAAGAGGCAATAATTCCTCATTCTACTTTTATCCCTCCATTGGACTGAAATAATTAGTAGATGAAATTGAGGTGCTTGGGTGTTTCTCTAGGCTTCGTCAGAGATTTTAGAAAGTACGTAAGGTTAAGTTATAAATATAAACACACACATATATACATACTTTTACGCATACATATATAAATATACATTAATACAAATATCTACGCTTAAATGTACATGCATATGTGTATATATATACAGTGGCAGATTGGGTATATAAATATTGGTTGCCAGGAGACTAAGGAGGCCCACCCATAACCACAAGGGGTCCCACCCGTAACTACAAGAGGGCCCACCCGCAACTACAGTGCTATCATTTAATTTTTTCCCTTTTTTATTTTGTTAAAAGTATTCTTTTCAAGTGTCTACAGACACAGCCAGGCTGAAATAATCCAGGAGTGAATAAAAAAATTCTCAAACTTGAGGGGACGGGCCCCTTAGATACTAACATGGGCCCCCATATATGGATATGCCCTCTTGCCATCGGACAAGCTGGCAACCTGGCCAGTCCGCTACTGTATATATATATATATGTATATATATATATATATATATATATAATATATATATATATGCATTTACAGCATATATATATATATATGTTGTGTGTGTGTGTATATATATATATTATATATATATATATATATATTATTGCATATGCAACATATATATCCTTAAAATCCTTTAAAATGTTTTAGCCCGAAGGCCGCGGCCATGCTGGGGCACCACCGCTGAATGAGCTACACTAATTTGTGAATCCACCTCTGATACGTGGCACTTGATCAACAAGGGAGTTCGATGCTGCTGTCCGCATCTGCGTCTCCTGTCGTGAGGTAGGTTCATCTGGGTCTCCCGACAAGAAGAGATCCAGTTTAGTTTTAAAGAAACCCACATCCACACCATGCAAGTCTCTCAGGCATTTAGGGAGGATGTTAAAGAGCTGTGGTCCTCTGAAACCCAAGCTGTTGCAGTATCTGGACCTGTATTTTGATGGTGATGTTGGAATCCTTGGCACCATGCACCAACTGCGGTTGGGGTAACAAGACCCTCCAGGATTTTCCAGATGTACATCACCGCATATCTCTCCCGCCTCCGCTCTAGGGAGAAGAGGTTTAATACCTTCAGTCTTTCCCAGTAGCTGATATTTTGCATTGAGACGATTTTCTTTGTGTAGTTTCTCTGAATTGCTTCGAGTTCTGCTGTTAGTTTTATATTGTATGGTGACCACAGTTGGGAGCAGTAGTCCAAGCGGCTGAGGACGAATGTTTTCCATAGGACCATCAGTGTCTCCTTCTCTCTTGTTCTGAAAGTTCGGAGAATCCATCCAGCTAGCCGTCTGCATTTTATCACCAGATTAGCAATATGCACTTGGAAAGATGCATCATTGCTCATGTCAATGCCCAGGTCACGCACTGATTTTGACTCAGGGATTGCAATTCTTCCTGGGCCAGTGTATCCAGTCTGCACGTCGTTTACCTTTGTGTGCCAGTAGCGCAGGGCCTGGAACTTATCTGCATTAAACTGCATGTTGTTGTCCTCAGCCCACCTGTATATTGTGTCCAACTCTTGTTGCAGATGTGCAATATTTTCAGGGTTTTGTATTGCGTGGGAGACTTTTGTGTCATCTGCATAGCTAGCAAGGGTGGTCATCGTAGCAACTGAAGGCATGTCTGAAAGGGCCACTATGAACATCAGTGGCCCCAAAACAGTGCCCTGTGGGACACCGCTTGTTATTTGTGTTTCCTTGGAGGTGGTTCCATTGCTCACAACTGCCTGTTTTCTGTCTTTTAGGAAGTTGTGCAGCCACTCTCCAAGTTTTCCGCCTATGCCGAGACCACGCAGTTTGTGACAGATCATACCATGGTCGACCTTATCAAAGGCTTTTGCAAAGTCGAGATATATTACATCCACATTTAAGCCATTTAGTAGCTGTTTCAACACCCAGTCATAGTGTTGCAGGAGCTGTGTTAGGCAGCTTCTACCAGGTCGAAATCCAAGCTGGGTGTCAGACAGCAAGTCATTTTCTTCAAGGAACATGATTAGTTTCTTACGGACTATTCGTTCCATGACTTTGCTGATGTGTGAGGTCAGAGAGATAGGCCTTTCATCCTTTCGGGGTCGATAAATAAAGTACCAATTTCGCACTGGGGTCGATGTAATCGACTTAATCCCTTTGTCTGTCCTTGTTTGCCCCCTCTATGTTTAGCCCCTTGTGGGTAGTAAAGAAATATATATATATATATATATATATCTTGGATATGCAATATTTATTTCTCTGTATTTATTTTGTAGTGCATGTACTCTGGTGTGTCACGTAGTGTGGGAGTGTGATGGTGGTGGTGGTGTTATATATGTGTGTGTGTGTGTGTGTGCATGTGTATGTGCATGAGTGCGCGCGCGCGCGTGTGTGCATCGTTTTGCTACCAGTTGAAAAATGTCTAAAAATGTCAGGTTGCTGAACCGGCGGTGAGATCGATTATTCGATCAAATGGAAACGGTGGAATACAGAGACACAATCGTCCTCAAACACGGCGTTCTCATCTGCAAACGAATATCGAATGCAAATTGTAAACAACAGCAACAACAACATTTAAAAACAAACACATTTAATGGTGTTGCTAAAAACAACAACAAAAGAAACAAAAACAACAACAACAAAAAGAAAAAAAAATCGCAATTACAACCGGTGAGTAGAAGGAAGAAGTGAAAAGTGTGTGAAGGAAGATGGCAGGACGTTGAAGCGATAATGGACTGCTTAGTGTAGAGGGCGTTAGTAACGGTTCGATGTTGGCAGACGACATCAAAGACGTGTTGACTAACTTTGACACTTTTGAACAGTTCTTTGTGACGTCAATGTTTGTTCCATTACCCTTTCACTGTCGACTCCTCTCTCTCTCTCTCTCCCTTTCTTTTTCCCTATATTTCTCTTCCTTACTCTCTGTGTCTTTCTCTCTCTAGTTCACTCATTTAGGTGTCTGGGAATACCGCAGTTTCGAGCCAACCTAAGAATTCCTTCGAGTAAACATCATCACGTTGGATATTGCAACAACTCAACCCCCACCCCCATCCCAGTTTCACCTTTCCTTTCTCTTTTATTTTTTCTCATCACTTTCTCTTCTTCCCTTTTAATATCTACATATTCCAGAATATGTAATTACGCGCACACATACATACACTCAGACATTCGTAGATATATATATATATATATATATATATATATATATAATCTATATATATATATATATATATATATATATATAATATATAAATATATATATATATATCTGAGTGAATGTATGAATGTATTTTGTATACGTACGTACTACATACATACATACATACATACATACATACATACACACATACATACGTACGTATATACATATGTGTGCGTGTGTGTGTGTATATATATATATGTGTGTGTGTATTTATCTAGTATGTATATGCGTATGTATTGTTTTTGCGAGTTTGCGCATCATTCTAAATTGATACACACACACACACACACACAGAGATCTGTAATAAAACAGACGTTAATACACGTTTATATATGTATTCACATCAACATATAGACATACATTGCATATGCATATATAAACATATATACGCACATATATGTATCTATGTATATTTATAGGCATATATATGTATACCTGCATACACACACACACACACATGTACACATACACACATGTATCACTCAGTGTTAAACGGAAAGTTTGGGTTCAAGCACTAACTGCATCCATCTAATAGTTCATATCAAAAATTTCATATTAAGTTGATTAAGAACTAGGTTGGCTCGGATCTCAGGTGGATAGGAACTGCGACAAAGTTAAAAGCAGGGTGGTCAGTCCCACCAAAAATGGGATGAGAAGATATCTTTGAAATACCTGAAAGAAGTAGCAAATGCCTACATCACCCCTTTAATATATTGCCACATGACTGTTACATCACGTCATTACTCAACCACGTCTAATCTACTGAAGCGGCAGGTACATCTGTTGTCAACTCCCCGTACGCCAAGAGGTCGGGATGCGTTAGCTAATGATGCTCTTTGTTTAGATGCGTTATTTTGTTTGATAGTAATACCATAAGTTGTTTGATAGTAATACCATAAGTTGTTTGATAGTAATACCATAAGTTCTCTGAGATGTGTCATTTTATGGGTTGATGATTGTATGCAGGGTGTGACCTACATGAGGTTGTGATATTGAATTAGAAAATATTTTGCATAGGTTATGGGCCGTGCCTAGCAGGACTAATTTGGGGGGATTGTATATATAGTTGTCTAACAATGTATGGCTTTATGTGTGTGTTTATATCTTATTCATCATGTCTCTGGTTATTTTTAATATAGATTTAAAGGCAGAATAGTTAGTACACAGGGTAAACTGTTTTGCGGCATTTCGTCCGTCCTTACGTTCTGAGTTCAAATTCCGCCGTGGTCGACTTTGCCTTTCATCCTTTCGGAGTCGATAAAATAAGTGCCAGTCAAGCACTGGGATCGATGTAATCGACTAGTTTATCTTCATTTAGAAATAAGGATTAATAAAATGGTTCTATAAAAATTTTGCAGATTGTTGTCAAAAGTAAACATTAAGAAAACATTTTTCTTAATACTATGCCTTTTTAACTTAGAATTTAAGAGAACATTTTGTTTTAGGAATTCGCGACGTGCATCTATGTTTATTCCTTGTTTATGATGTATTTAATGATCATACCGTATACCTTTTTGTTATTTTCTGTAGAATGGTTATATGTTATTTTCTGGGTTATTAAAACCCTTTGCCTGTCCAAAGCGTTTTCATAATTTTGTCCTAATTGTCAAGTCATACATGAGACAGGCGAAAAGTTGCGCAGAATACCTCACCATACTCTAATTTATTTTCTTGTTATATACAGAGTACGGCAAAGCAAAAATGCATACACACTTCAAGAAAAGAAAAACGTGTAGAAACATTTTAATACAATATTCAGATATCACGGGATTAATACAAGTTACTTTTGACCTCTACAATTACAAGAAATGCTCTGAATGGTGGTCATTAGTTTCTAGACACTTATTATTAAGGCTAACTGCAGCTTGGGCAACTTTGGTCAAAGTGTCCATTGGGATTGCTACACATGTTTCAGTTTCTTCTCGAAGGATTGTCGTTTAGCTGGTCTTCTGTGATACACGGCATCCTTTAGGGTACCCATAAGTAAAATTTGCTAGTTAATTTAGGAGAACATGCAGAGAATTCAACTGCACTTCGTCCTATCCAGTGTCTTTGTAAATTCTCATCCAAGTAAGTTTACAGGTCTCGACAGTAGTATGGCGGTGTACTGTCTTGTTGAAAAAACAATTCATTTCCATAAAGTGCATGGATGGCAGGTAAAATGGACGACGCGCATCATGTCTAGGTACGCTTGACCAATAACAGTACCTTCAGAGAAAAATAGTCCCATTAAACCTTTTAATGACACTCCACACGAAACATTGACCTCTGGTAAATTGATAGCGTTGTCCACATGCCTAAAAAGGTGGGGCAAAATGGTTAAAGGTAACTTGTATTAATCCCATGATGTCTGAATAAATTTCCTATTCAAATATTTCTACACGATTTTCTTTCCCCAAAGTGTATATACATATTTTTGGCAGACTCTGTTTTCTATGTCGGGAGCTTTTGCCTTTGTAACGGTACCTTGTTTATATAATCCTGCATATTTAATTGTCCTATGTAAGCGTATAGGAATTTTGCTTAACTGAGTAATAAAACTGTATATCATTATATTGTAATTCGTTAAGGCAGCGAGCTAGCAGAATCGTTAGCACGCTGGGCAAAATGCTTAGCAGCTTTTCGTCCGTCTTTACGTTCAAAGTTAAAATTCCACTGAGGTCACCTTTGCCTTTCATCCTTTCGTGGTCAATAAAATAAGTATTATTGAAATACTGGGGTCGATGTCATTGACTAGACACTTCCTCCCAAATTTTAGGCCTTGTCCCTTTAGTAGAAAGGATTATATTGTGATTTGC
>NC_043002.1:34333198-34335698 GCF_006345805.1 Octopus sinensis | reverse complement strand
ATTGTAATATCACTGCCTGTATCTAGCGGTAACTTCACGTTCGAATTATTAATTTTTATGCACACAAACTTTCTTTTGTGAGCCTCGCCTAGACTTTCTGTTGAGAAAACCTTTCCACAATTTTTTCCGTCCAGTTGAGTTCGATGAAGAACGATTAAACCAACTTTTGCACGAAAATTCTTGTCAAACGACAAGGGAACTGACAGAGAAAATGGTATGCTCCCATAGTGCTATAAAGAAGCATCTTCACTCGATGGGAAAGGTTGAGGAGTATGGAACATGGGCTCCGCATGCTTTAAGTGGCAACAGCAAAAATCAATGAGCCACAACCTCCGCTGGTTTGCTTGCTCGTCACCGCTCAACTCATGGACACAAGCAACGATTTCTTTACCAAATCGTTACTGGCGACGAAAAATGGTACCTGTACAGCAATATGAAGCAGCATAAGGAATGGCTTAGCCCCCCGGTAAACAAGCGACACCGCGCGTGAAACAAGATCTTCATCCGTGTAAAACGATGTTGTGCGTATGGTGGGACTAGGAAGGGATTATCCATTACGAATTGCTTCAACGGAACCAAACAGTCAACGCGGAACTCTATGTTCAACAGATGGAACGACTCAACACGGCTATTCAAGAGAAAGCACCTAATCGGCAGCATGGAGTTCTTCTGCTGCACGACAACGCCCGCCCTCATATCGCCAATATGACTGGGAAGTGCTGCCATATCCACTGTACTCTCCTGGTTTAGCACCAACGAATTTCCACCTCTTTCGATCTCTTTCAAATGCTATTCGCGGAGTTTCGTTCAATACTAGTGCAGAATTTAAAGCTTGGGTGGATCAGTTTTACGAGCATTGAAAATCTTGTTGATCGTTGGGAAGAAGTTGTAAACAACAAGGGTGAATACATTATTGATTAATTAGTTGTTATTTTTTATTAAACCTTTAAAAAAAATTACATTTTAAAAAACGGCGGGAACTTAGTTGCCAACCCAATAGCTGAAAATCATTTGAAGGATACAAAGTACTACCATGAAATATCCTCGAATATTGACCACTGCATCATGGAGAAATTCAATTATTTAGTCCCAAACATTGTAAGTCCCTCATTTCTAATGAAAGGGACTATATTACCAATTTTGAGTCGAAATCCAGCAACTTTTATGGCTTACCTAAAATACTTAAGTCAAAAAAATACAAAACGCTATAAAGGAATAAGATAGTGTATACATAAAACTACCACAACCAAAAGATCTGAAACTAAGACCCATTGCAGCTGGTCCAGGCTGTCCTACACATCGTCTGAGCATTATCCTAAAACCACTATGTATTCACATACCCAGTTTCATTTGAGATGACATCGATTTCCTGCCACATTTGCCCAAAACAACAGAATCCGATTCACTGTTAGTTTTGCTGTAACAAACTTATATACGAGCATTCCACATGATTTGAGAATTACTACCATAAAATACTGGGTCGAGAAACATAGAGAAACGATCACTGGTAGATTTACTGTAACCTTCATACTAGACGCCATTTGCCTCATTCTCGAAAACAATATAACCCTTTCCAACGGAAAAAAATACCTCCAAATTCGAGGCAAAGCTATGGGGATGCGATTTGCTCCAGTCTTCGCGAACTCAGTATTGGGATACTTAGAACAAAACCTATATAAAAAAATTGAAGAGAATTATGGCATGGCCTTTAGAAGACATATAGAGGACACATGGAAAAGTTACCTCGGTGATTGTTCCTCAATTTGGACCAAATGCCTAGAAAATCTGGAAGAATTCAGCACCCTCCTCGACAATGTACTCCCTCGTCTCAAATTCACAAGAGAAATGAGCAACACACAATTACCATTTCTGACATAATGGTAATTAAAACAACACCGCAATCACAACTGATATTCTAATAATTATTACAAAAGCACAGATACACACCAGTACCTAAATTTCAAATTATGCCACCCAACATACCGTACTGTCTAGCCAGGAAAATTTATACTATAGTAGATGATCCAAATACCAGGAACATACGACTTATAGAACTCAAAGGATTTGAGTTATAGAGCTCAAATTACCCTCTCCTACTTATAAAAAATAGCATATAACAAGCAAAAGAAATACCTGTAGAACAACTTAGGGCAACACAAGAAAGACGTATCCATCAACGGAACACAATACCATTTCTAGTAACACACAATTCGCATCACCAAAACATTTTTAACATCATCAAAACAAATTCGTGAATCATGAAACAAAGTGAAAAATTAAAAAGCATAATAACTAATCAAGCAAAAGGCAACCACATAACCTAAAGAAACTATAAACAAAGGCAAAATTCAATATGAACAAACAGGATAAAACATTCACAGTATCCAAGTGTAATGACAACAGATGTGGAACGTGTCAATACATGCATACAGGTAGATCCATTAGAACAAAAAATGAATAGATTTTCGCAAATGCAGTTATGAACTGCAAAAGCAGAAAT
>NC_043002.1:34325698-34328198 GCF_006345805.1 Octopus sinensis | reverse complement strand
ACACATACATACGTATATGCATGCATGCGTAGGCACACACACACACACACTGATCCACACACATGTGCACAAACAAACAAAAAGGAACTCAGTGTAAATAACGGACAGAGTCAAAACTATTGAAAAGGTTGCAAGAAACAACGAAAATTTTAGGAAAATAAAAATAAGAAATCAGTGGAAATTTTACCGGTGAGTGTTAAATTATAAGGCACAAAAAAAAATGACTCTCCCCGGGTACAACAGAACATATATATATATATATATATATATATATATATATATATATAGATATATAATTATAACAATAAGAGTTTTGCCAACAAGTTGCTTGACACATACCGAAAATTTTAGAAATAGCAGCTAAAAGACTACAATGTTCCTTTTTTTACAAAAATATGTCTCCACAGACAACAATATTTGTAACTCACACATGGCAAAAAAGAAGAAAAATAACGAAATCAAACAGTATTCAATTAATTATGGACGCACGTTTCTGGATTAGAATCATAAGACTTATTTCCTTTGTCAACATAATATTTCGATAATAAATCTAGAAATGCTAGGAAAACTAGCATTTTCCTAGCATTTCTAAATTTATTATCAAAATATGTTGATGAAGGAAATAAGTCTTATGAATATAATCCAGAAACGTGCGTCCATAATTAATCGAAGACCGTTTGATTTCATTATTTTTCTTCTTTTTTGCCATGTGTGAGTTACAAATATTGTCTGTGGAGACATATTTTTGTAGAAAAAGGAAATAATAGTCTTTTAGCTGCTATTTCTAAAATTTTCGGTATGTGGTCAAGCAACTTGTTGCAAAACCCTTATTGTTATAATTATATATATAAAAAAACTTTTTGTGTAAGTTTTTATCGAATATGGTCCTTTTCCATACCGAAAAACTACTAGGTGAAATTTGTTGATTTTATTAAATTAATTATCTTTCACCCTATATCTGTAAATATATATATATAGACGCCATGATAGATCGTTAGCCACTACACACATTTTTTTCTCTCCTTGTTTTTTCTGTGTCCCTTTCTGTAGAAGAGCGCAGGCTCGAAACGTAAAATACTTTTTCTATTCCTGAGCGTTATACTAATACGTCTGTTTGTTTTGTACACCACCAGTCTATGTATTTTTTTTTGTAAACTCTTCTTCATTATATATATATATATATTATATATATATAGGTATAATATACTATACATATATATATATATAAGCATACACACATATGAACACGCATATGCAATGCGCATATAACTGCTTAGAGGTTTTAACATTCATATAAGTACACACACACACATACTAAGAAACATATACATACATAAGTACATAGATACATACGTGTGTGTGTGTGTCTATGTATTCATATACATACATATAAATATATACAATTCGTGATAACCTGAAGTTACACTGCTATTATATTTAGATGTATATTTAGTATATATAGTATACAATATATTATTAAAGTCATTTCGTGGATCTATGACAGCTATTTAATATATTTACTATAGTAATTTACTAAATTTACTTCAGCAGTGTAATAAGCTTACTTTGGTAATTTAGTTAAGTTCCTGAATTGAGATAAGCTTGGACGGTACATAATTTTGGTCGACACAGACTACAATCAGTTTCCCCTATATTTGTTTTTACATGTTACTCAGTACAGTATTTTAGTAGAGTTACGTAAGTCCAACATTTCAGGACAATTTTGATATGTTGTTATTTTTTTACAATCCTCTTTTAGTCCGTAAGGAAAGGAGTGTTCATAATCCATTATAGGGTTTCCGTCACTGGTTAGAGGACGGGTGGAAGTTTAGTCTTAAACTGGAGGTATGGCTTGAACAAACTGTAACAGAATGGACTCTGATAAAGGCACTTCAAGCTGCCAAGTAGTGGTGACGGATTTAGTGTACAAAGCAAGATGGCCATGGTGAAAAGTGAACTCAGGACACTTACAGTTGGAATAAATATTTTAAGGCATTTTGTCCAGAGTTCTAACAACTCTACTATAGTTTTGACTCAGTCCGTGTGTGTGTGTGTGTGTGTTCGCGCGTGTGTATGGTGTGTATCTGTGTTTATATCCCCCCCCCCCCCCAACATCCTTTGACAACCGATGCTGGTGTGTTTAAGTCCCCGTAACGTAGCGGTTCGGCAAAAGAGACCGATAGAATAAGTACTAAGCTTACAAATCCTGGGGTCGATTTGATTCGACTAAAGGCGGTGCTCCAGCATGGTCGCAATGAAAAGACTGAAACAAGTAAAAGAATAAAAGGATAAAAGAATATTTACGTCTTCCCTATATATGTCTGTATATGTATTTAGCCATGTACATAGTATGTATGTTTTAGTGTATATATATATATATATGTATATTATAGATGGTTTGGTATATGCATATACTGCTAAATGTATATATAATCCAACGTGAAAAAAAAAAATGTTAAACGGGTATGACTTTTAATGTATTAATTTATTAATATTTTAC
>NC_043002.1:34314269-34320598 GCF_006345805.1 Octopus sinensis | reverse complement strand
TACCGGTGCCCGTAAAAAAGCGGTGTCGTGCTTTTCCACCATACTTTTGACCAGACTGGTCACGCTGGCCTCGGCTCCTGCTGCGTCCGTTCTCTCCTCCAGGAATTACTCTGTTTCCTCTTTGCGTAACCCCACTCAGTTCATTCGACAGCTGCAAAGCTCTTACTGTTGTTTTTGTGGTATATGTATAATAATTTTTTATTCGTTTCTATATAGCTGTAATGCTTCATGCCGTTATATATGCATAGTTCGTTGTCTGTTGTATTTATATAATGTCTTGTTTGTTTTTGTCTTACCAGACATTCGCTAGCGTTTTCCCAGTAACTTAATAAAAGCGCTGGCGCCTGCAAAACTGAGCAGCATCAAAGGTAATTGGCGTGAAACTACTATGATATTTTGCGTTTTTGACTGGAGAAAAAAACTCAGCTGAGAATTTTTCGTGTATCGTAGCCTTGTCTAATTTCCTGTCCGTTTAGTTTTCGTCTACTCTGCTTTCGTCTAAACTTTTCTCCTTGTTGTATTCATTATCTTCAACCCTTAATACATACATATATATATATATATAATATATATATATATATATACGTATATACAAATATATGCGTGTATGTATATACATGTGTGTATGTGTGTGTGTGTAGATAAATAAATACATACATGCATACATACATACGTACATACATATATAAGTATATGTACGTGAGTGTTGCGTGTGTGTGTGTGCGTGTGTGTGATTGTGTTGTGTGTGTGTGTGTGTGTGTGTGTGTGTGTGTGTGTGGTGTATTCTTATCATCCACCAACACTTGACAAGCATGCTTCTTTACAGTTCGATAAAAGAAACCGATAGAAAAAGAACCAGGCTGGATCTTTTCTCTTCGGCTGCCAATTTTCAATCTCTTCAATTCCAGCTCGAATTGATTTCATATTCGGTGTATCGATATGGTTTTATAAGCTAATAACTTCTTTGAAATTCGTTTTCGCAACAAATCAAGAAATAAAGAGTTATTAGCTTTTAATGTTTGTTTATTTTGGGTAATTTTAGTCAATTGTAAGCCACAGACGCATTCATGCCTGCTTCCATAGTAACAAACCAAACATGAGAACTCTTTTGCCTGCAGCAGCGAGGAATATATTCTATACACATGCGTTGACAAATATATTTTAATAAACTTTGGATTTTTAAAATTTGGCAGCCAAAATGAAAAGATCCAATGTTACAATGTTCGCGTGTTTGTTTCAGTGTAGTCACGCACAAAATGACAGCTTCCAATTCCTGCTTTCTGACTGGGTGAAAATTTTCAAAATTTAAACCTATATAACATTTAAAAAAAAAATTTTTCTGGTAAAAGTAAAATATCTCCTGAGATTCAGCTTGGAAAACTACATTAATGTGCCAAATTTTAAAAAATTTCACTAAAGTTTGAATTTTCGAAAATTGGCAGCCACACTGAAAGATCCCCAGGCTTCATAAAAAAAAACACAGGGCCGATTTGTTAGACTAAAAATGCCAAGGCCGGTGCCCCAACATATACATACAGTTGAAATTTATAGGAAAACAAATGACGGAGACAGGTGTATGAACAACAAGCAATGAATTAGTTTGACGCTCGATAAAATGAAAAAGTCTTTTATGCTTTGAGCTACGCTCTTCAGCAGAAAGGAATGTGAAAAAATAAACGGAGAGAATGAAAAAAACTTATAGATTTAGATCAACGGTTCAGTATTTTATATACATATAAATTCATTCTTCATTCGTTTATTACTGTTCTTATTCTAACTCATATCCGTTGTCCGGAAAACTTTCGTCACACATCTGTAACACTTTCCGATACTTTCCGTCTTCGTGTGTGCTCTTACTCTGCTTATTCCATTCTGTTCTTCTATGACGTGTATCCTTATACGAGCATGATTTTGTGTGTGTGTGTCATTGCTTTTAGTAGCTCTATGACCCTCCCCTCAGCCCCGTCTCTTACCCCGTTGCTGCTGCTGCTGTTCTTGAACCCAACCTTTTGTATCGTTTCTGTAACTCACTGTGTTTGTGTGTTCGCTCAGGTTGCAGCCATCGCGGTAGTTGTCGTTGTGGTTGTCGTTGCTGCCATTGTTGTTAGTCGTGTTGTTGATATTGTTGCGGCCGTCTGTGAAGATATCGAATGTGTGTATATATGGGTTCGCTTCCTATATTGTTTGCATCCGTGTCCTTTAAGTTTTTTTTTATTCTTCTTTTTTATTCTTCTTTTACTTGTTTCAGTCATTTGACTGCGGCATGTGGAGCACAGCACCGCCTTTACTTTAGTGAGCAACTCGACCCCGGGACTTATTCTTTTGTAAGCCCAAGTACTTATTCTATCGTTTTTTCGCAACAAATCAAGAAATAAAGAGTATTAGCTTTTATGTTTGTTTATTTTGGGTAATTTTAGTCAATTGTAAGCCACAGACGCATTCATGCCTGCTTCCATAGTAACAAACCAAACATGAGAACTCTTTTGCCTGCAGCAGCGAGGAATATATTCTATACACATGCGTTGACAAATATATTTTAATAAACTTTGGATTTTTAAAATTTGGCAGCCAAAATGAAAAGATCCAATGTTACAATGTTCGCGTGTTTGTTTCAGTGTAGTCACGCACAAAATGACAGCTTCCAATTCCTGCTTTCTGACTGGGTGAAAATTTTCAAAATTTAAACCTATATAACATTTAAAAAAAAAATTTTTCTGGTAAAAGTAAAATATCTCCTGAGATTCAGCTTGGAAAACTACATTAATGTGCCAAATTTTAAAAAATTTCACTAAAGTTTGAATTTTCGAAAATTGGCAGCCACACTGAAAGATCCCCAGGCTTCATAAAAAAAAACACAGGGCCGATTTGTTAGACTAAAAATGCCAAGGCGGTGCCCCAACATATACATACAGTTGAAATTTATAGGAAAACAAATGACGGAGACAGGTGTATGAACAACAAGCAAATGAATTAGTTTGACGCTCGATAAAATGAAAAAGTCTTTTATGCTTTGAGCCTACGCTCTTCAGCAGAAAGGAATGTGAAAAAATAAACGGAGAGAATGAAAAAACTTATAGATTTCAACGGTTCAGTATTTTATATACATATAAATTCATTCTTCATTCGTTTATTACTGTTCTTATTCTAACTCATATCCGTTGTCCGGAAAACTTTCGTCACACATCTGTAACACTTTCCGATACTTTCCGTCTTCGTGTGTGCTCTTACTCTGCTTATTCCATTCTGTTCTTCTATGACGTGTATCCTTATACGAGCATGATTTTGTGTGTGTGTGTCATTGCTTTTAGTAGCTCTATGACCCTCCCCTCAGCCCCGTCTCTTACCCCGTTGCTGCTGCTGCTGTTCTTGAACCCAACCTTTTGTATCGTTTCTGTAACTCACTGTGTTTGTGTGTTCGCTCAGGTTGCAGCCATCGCGGTAGTTGTCGTTGTTGTTGTCGTTGCTGCCATTGTTGTTAGTCGTGTTGTTGATATTGTTGCGGCCGTCTGTGAAGATATCGAATGTGTGTATATATGGGTTCGCTTCCTATATTGTTTGCATCCGTGTCCTTTATACAGTTTTTTTATTCTTCTTTTTTATTCTTTTACTTGTTTCAGTCATTTGACTGCGGCCATGCTGGAGCACCGCCTTTAGTTGAGCAACTCGACCCCGGGACTTATTCTTTTGTAAGCCCAAGTACTTATTCTATCGGTCTGTTTTGCCGAACCGCTAAGTGACGGGGACATAAGCACACCAGCATCGGTTGTCAAGCAATGCTAGGGGACAAACACAGACACACAAATACACACTCGCATACATATATATACATATATACGACGGGCTTCTTTCAGTTTCCGTCTACCAAATCCACTCACAAGGCTTTGGTCGGCCCGAGGCTTAATTTTTTTATATTTATCATAGGTATGTGCATATATGTTTATTGTATGTGTATAAAGCTGTTTGTATTTGTTTTTTTTTTGTTTGTTTCTCTTCTGTCTTTAGTAGTCATGTTGTGTGGTGTGGTGGTGGGTGTTATTGTTCCATTCATGTTTTCTGTTGAGGCTCGGTCTGTCTACTGTTATGTATGTAGCTTCTGTAATCTAAGCGTCGTCTCAGTTCTATGCGTTCATAGTGCTTTGACCTCTATGCTATTGACTGAGTCTCTATGTTCTGCTTTAGCATGTTAGTAGAGCACTGACGAATCATTCTCTTTTTTGAGCTTTCACCAGTGTTCACCTATACACTCTCCTATGCTGTGTACTGTCTCTTCAATGTAAGTAGTTGTCATGCTTGCTCCGTCCCCTCAGTACATCGTAAGCTATGCACTATTTCCTGACCTTACAGTTAACCTGTGGGTTCATTCTACATACAATTCTTTCAGTTTGGTTGGCCCGAGGTGTCACGTTGTGGGACTGAACCAGGAACCATGTGGTTGAGAAGCATCTCACCACACAGCCAAACCTGCGCCATGTATGTATATGTATATGTATATGTATACGTATACATATATATATATATATATCTATATATATAATTATATATATATATATATATATTATATATATATATTATATATAGATATATATATGTATATTATTATATGTATTTATATATATATGTATTATATATACATATATATGTGGTATGCATATATGTATGTATATTATTATATATATATAATATGTATATATATATATTATATATATAACATATATTATGTATGTATGTAGGTATGTATGTATGTATGATTATGCTAGGGAGGTAGATTATGTATGTATGCATACATGCATGTATGATGTATGTATGTATGTATGTATGTATGTATGTATGTATGTATGTATGTATGTATGTATGTATGTATGTATGCATGCATCTATGTATGTATGTATGTATGTATGTGTGAGTGAATGAATGTATATATATGTTCTGGTATATATGTATGCATGAATTGATAGATGATTGATGCAGACATGGCCTATTGGTCAACACGTTTGTTTCACAATTATAAGGTTCCGGTTTCCACCCCACTGCATGGGAATTTGAGCATATGACTAATAACAAGGAGTTTTATCTTGTAGGTGAAGTTTGGTGGGCAGAAACAGTGAAGGCATGTCAGATGGACAGTGTTATTCAAAGGTATAGTCCTGCCATACTATCTGTCATACTAATGGTACCTGGAGATCATGTTAAAAGTACACGTATCTGAGGAATACTTCGAGATTACCAACCTACAGATGACTTGCAGCCAGTGGACAGACAGATTGATCGATCGATAGGGAAAAAGATGAGAGATTCACACATACACACGCACATCTGTGTGTGTACATGTGTGTGTTCATGTATGTATATATATATATATATATATATATATATATTATATATATATTATATATATATATTATATATATATATATATTGTATGTATATGTATATCAATATGTATATTGTGGAGGCGCGTGGTTTAGTGGTTAGGGTGTCAGCATCATGATCGTAAGATTGTGGTTTCGATTCCTGGACTGGGCGACGCGTTGTGTTCTTGAGCAAAATATTTCATTTCACGTTGCTCCAGTCCACTCAGCTTGCAAAAATGAGTAAGGCTGCGATGGACTGGCGTCCCATCCAGCTGGGGAACACATACGCCATGGAAGCCGGGAAACCGGGCTCATGGGCCTGGCTAGGCTTTAAAAGGCCGCATTTATTTATTATTATATGTATATCTATAGCGTGCGTGAATCCTCTAAGAGACTATAAGTCAGGGAAAAATGCACTCGTATATCCATCCGAAAAGTATAGTATTAAATATCCCTCACGGTTAATCTTACCTAACACTCCATTGTATTCTTCAGGCGAAACCGAACGGTAAGATCAGCCGTGATGGATATTTAATACTTTTCGGATAAATATATATATGTATACGTATGTATGAATGTATATACACACATACACATAGATAGATAGATAGATAGGTAGGTAGATAGATAGATAGATAGATAGATAGATAGATAGATAGATAGATAGATAGATAGATAGATAGATAGATAGATAGATTAAAAGACAAAGATCTTAATACCCATAAGGATGTTTGTGTGCATGTGCTCTCGTACACAAACAAACATGTAGAGCATACATTTACATAGGGATGCATATGTATGTGTGTGTATACATGTATATCAAAGAAAGTGTTCTCTTCGTGGTAATGACGATTTGACGTCTATGTTTAGCATATAGGGTGTTGCTATTCCTCTTAATTTTGTGTGTGTGTATATATATATGTATATATATATATTGGCCTGCTCGCTTAGCCAGCGGGGTGGCGTCATTCGAAGGCT
>NC_043002.1:34299269-34309269 GCF_006345805.1 Octopus sinensis | reverse complement strand
AATTTTTTCACCGATAGTTAAGCATGTGGTTCAATTGAAAGTATTTACTTACATGAAGTTGACTTTATCAAACACTTCCTTAGCATGTAAGTCATTGAAAATGTGGGGAAACCCAGTTATACAATTCAAAACTAATAAAACGAAGTGTTAACTGTTACACACACAGTTTGTTTTAAGCATAAACAAACATACGGAGTGTCTTACCACACACACTCACACACACACACACACACACACATACACGCACACAAACAAACACACAAAAACACACACATTGTTGAAACATTGGTTGTTACTTAGAAATTGTCTAAACACACACACTCACACACGCACACACGCGTGTTGCAACAAACAGGAGTGTTGAATCATACACATGTTGTTAAAATACACGGGTTATTAGACACGAAGATTGACAGTAGGGCATAATTGAACAATATTATAAACTTCTCACGATCAACAAAACAACAGCAATGCTAAACTCTTACACTCTCTCTTTCCCCCCCCCCACACACACGCACGCACACACACACACATGCACACATACACTCATACATACATGGGGTTTGTTACACACAATCAGGGTATGTTGTCTATAGAATACACACAGAGGGCTTGCTAAAGAGATAAACTGTTCATAACAATATCACAAGCAATATTCACACATCAATAACATGTAATCAGAAATGAAATATATTTCACATGATTCCTTTGAATAATGTTAGACAACGTATGAACTGGAATTTCTTCCTGTCCACTGACAGATTAAAAACGATAATCCATATATTAAAGCAGAGGAATAGAACATTATATGAGAATCTGTGACACTCATGCCTTTCGGAATTAGGAATGGAAATTATAAGTGCCTCTATGTGGTTGCTTGATCTACTAGAAACCGAGGCCAAATTCTCTTAACTCATAGCCTAGCGCCTTCGCAGAGGAAGGATAGCTTGAACAATATCCAGGGCGCGAAATTTTTTTTTCTACGAGAGTTCCGGATCCCAGTAGTGAACTCATTTGCATATAACCAATCAGAACAGAGCCACCTTTATCCTTTCTTCCTTTCTAGTCAGCACCGTGCATTCTTTATTCTTTCCCTCTCTACTGGCAGACAGCAACTTCTCCATCTAAGTTAATGCTTGTTTCTTTTTGTCATTGAGCATTGAGATGACTGAGATGTACTAAAAATAACAGCTAAATAACATTTTTTTTCATAAATCTTTTGAATTAAAATTTATTTGCCAACATCTCGCTCAGAGATTTAAAACTGTTTTTCTCTTTTAAATGAACAAACATTTATTTAGATGAAAGAAAATTACCCGATAACTTTCATGTAACTCTTCTAAATCTTTCTCTTAAAAATTGTAATGTGTTTATCGCATGCAACGTGTTGATTATCGCATTTGCATTAAACACTGGTGGTTGTAAGGTGTGCTAAAAATTACAGCTAAATAAGATTTATTTACATGAAATAAAATTACCAGAGATATAACATGTTGTTTACAAATATTCTTTTCTACGCAAGGCACAAGGACCGAAAATTTTTGGGGTGTAGGGGGACCAGTCAATTAGATCAAGCCCAGTACGCAGCTGATACTTAAATTTATCGATCCGGAAAGGATGAAAGGCAAAGTCAACCTCGGCGGAGTGCAATTTTCAGAATATTGACAACAGTATATTTATAAAAGCTTCAAGCAGTTTCCGCACTTTCATTTTTGTCCAAAACATTATCTTTGATTGGTATAGTAATTCAAACCTACCGCTACCAAGCGTATGTGTTCAGTATCCATGATATTGGCATCTGAATGAGAGCACATTACAAGATTCGCATGGAATCGGAGGTCGCCATTTTGAATGCCAACGTTTGTTAACTTAACAAGGCGAAGGTGAGCTCTGATTGGCTGTACGCAAATGAGTACTTTATTGGAGTCCAGAACTCTCGTGGGAAAAAATTTCGTTGATTAAAGACGACCATGCAGTTTCACATATAAATGCAGACCTCGGCAAGACTGTTTGTAGAAGTTTAACAGTTGTTTATACATGCATGTCTTGCATCTTCACAACACTGTTGCATATCCAAGAGAAAAGCCCCAACTTTGATTAATATAGAGTGCCACCAGTGTTCACATCGGTATTACAGTCAGTGTACAAAGACCCACAACAGATACCACACGTTCTCAGAGTTCCATCCATCGACTGTCCTGGATCTGATCGACTTCGAACGGAAGAAAAGCAGAGTTGACCTCAGCAGGATTTGAACACAGGGTTAGAATAACCCTGGGGGTTAGAATAAATGCTGTCAGACATTTCATGTAACACTTTAATGGCTCTACCATTTCTCCTCCACAGGCTTGGCTGTGTGGTTGAGAAGATGGCTTCTCAACCATGTGGTCTTGGGTTCAGTCCCACTGCGCGACATCATGGGCAGACGCCTTCTATTATAGCCTCGGGTCAATTACACACAAACACACACACACACACCACACACACACACACACAACACGTACATCTTGTGTGAACAGTTAGATGCAGGACTACTACTGTATGAGTTAGAGATCCACGTAGATTATCATTATCCAGTCAGCTTCCATTATAACAGTTACTCGATCACTGCACTTAGCAGTGTTACTAGTTATGATATACAGACCTTATACAGTGGAAATTGAGATTAAAACCAGTATAAAAGTATTCCCCTGATGATCCGATGCAGTTAGGCATCTCGTAAATGCACATATAACATCCAATGCTGAATTTCAAATAACTGCAATGGTGAAACGTACCTAGGAACTAAATATCTATATTGGTGTTTATCTTTACTTCCACTATATGTGCATATAGTATATATCTGTGTGTGTGTGTTTATGTTCTGTTTGTCGTCCATCACCATCACCATCACCATCACCGCTTCATAACCGGCGTTGATTTGTTTACGTCCTCGCAAATTCGCAGTCCGGCAGAAGAGACCGATAGAATAAGCACGAGATATAGAAAATAAGTATTGTGGTCGATGTGTACGAGTGAAACCTTCGAGGCAGTGACTCACGATGGCCGCACTCCAGTGTCTAAAACAAGAAAATGCAAAAAAATATACAGCTACATCACAAAAATAAATGGGCTAGTCACGGCTGGAATGCTTTTGACCATAGGTTTGCTCAATCACAGCGGCAGAACTGGAATTAACAACAATAAGCCTCAAGTGGTTGTTTAACTCCTGGGTAGTCCTGATTGAACAGTTCTGTTGCAAAAGATATTCCAGCCGAGACAATCACATCTTTTTCTCGGACAATGTATCATGAAATACACTACTCAACGTGTCCTTGGATTCTTAAGATGATAGGTATTATTCTAGGGGGTTTTGCTCACTATTTCTAGCAGGTCACACACATACGCACACACATTGATACAGACACGAACATGGCTCAAAACCAGACAAAATGTAGACGTGAGTATCAAGCGATGCATTACCTCACCCACCACCATCATCATCACCACTACCAGCAGTGAAAAGGACCGGAAATTCAGTGGACTTATGGAGAGGAAAATATGATATATGAGGAAATGCTTTGCAAACATACAGGATGAAGGAGAAGAAGGAGTGGAGGGTGAGAGAGGTAGGGAGGGGAGTAGGAGAAGAAAGAAAACGGAGAAGGGAGATAATCCATAAAGCCAATCCGGAAAGACTTATTGATAAAGGTGAAGAGCATATGTCAACCGTGTCCCTGCTCTCCCACCCTTCAACACTACTTGAAGGGTGTTGTTAGTTCGCTCCCACTTATCGGCGATGTTGTAGTCGACAGGGAGGGCCGAGAGGGATAGTGTTGTATGCTTGCTACAAATGATGCGGTTGATGATGACGACAACAAAAACGACGACGACGACGGTGATGATGATGGCCATGATGATAACGATGATGATGATAACGATGATGATGATAACGATGATGAGGATAACGATGATAATGATGATGGTGATGATGATGACTGTGATTATGATGAGAATGATGATAATGGATCATCGACGTGGTCGTTATCGTCATCATTAGCAGCAGCAGCATGGGGTCATTGTCAATGTCTTCATGGGGAGGGGGGGTCATCGTTGTCATCATCATCATCGTCATCATTCTACATCCATTCATACACAACACAAAATTCATTTACAATTCTATACACAATATGCATAATTTAGGCACGTATACCCACGCGCACACACACACACGCATACACCACCATATACATCATCAATATACAGGCACAATAGATGCATACACACACACATATACACAAAGTTTGTCCACCCCTACGCACAAAACCACACATATGTCTGTACACACCACACACACACGCACATACACAAAAGTCACATCATTGTTCAATATTATCCCATTTTCCAGTTGGCTGCAGTTATCAAGCCGTCAGCCAGGCGTGACGTCACAGTCATGTGATACCCTGTCATGCACACTAAACCGAAAACTGTACTCAACACACTCACATACACGCACACACAAGCACCCACACCTCGAACCTAAGTCACCCACCTAAAAAATCTTTTCAACAAACTTAATAACTGGTTACAGACATGCGCATATGCTACGTCTTTGTTTCTCTTTGGTTACAAACATGTTCATATGCAAATCATCGTTAATGTTTATTTTGGAAAAGTGAAACACGTGGGAATATCCGCGATAATACGTATTTCACACATGCATGCGCGCGCATGCACACGTATACGTACGATATATAAACATGAAGCCAATGAACAAAGTAACTTCGAAGTCACTGGCATTCGTTTCCTTGCGAAATTAAATGCTATACTCTTAAATATTGAATAATTCCTCATTTAATGTTGAATGATTTTATGTGTAACTAAACGTAAATTAACACGTACACACCATACACCTATATATAAGTATTTTCTATATGCATAAAGATATGAATATCTCTCTCTCTCTCTCTCTGCATATATGTGTATGTGTGTGTATATGTGTATACATGTATTTATATTTGCATGCATGTATATATGTATATATATATATATACTATAATATATATATATATATATATATTATATATATATATATATATATATAATATATACATACATATACATATACATATACATATATATATGTATATATATATATATATATATATATATATCTATATATATATATATATATATATATATATATATATATATATTATATAATATAATATGTTTCAAACAAGCACCATTTTCCTATGTTACTTCATATCTAAAAAAAAAAAAAATACCATTTGATAAAATATACAAATTTCACGTTTTATATCTGTGAAGAGCAGAAGGGTTGTCTATAAATGCTTATCAATATAGGATTCCACTATAAGAACAACACTTCAGCGAAACGATCGTACGATGCTTTAAAAACTTAATTCGAAACTTTTAAGATGTCATTATTATATATTTATACATATACAGGGAGTCAAAACTCTTGAAAAGGTTGCAAGAAATAAGTGGAAATTTTACCGCTGAGTGTGTTACATTATAAGGCACAAAAAGACAAATGACTCTCCCCAGACACAACAGAATATGCTTCAACACACGAACTCATATAAAGAATCTTGCAAACCAAATCCAAAAACGAAATATACACATACGTATTTACATATATTTATATATATTTATATTTTTAATACAATTATTTTACACACGTATATATATTTCTGAAGAATTTTCTAATATTGATTTCCTGATATTAATAATAATATATTATATAAAATATATATAATCGCTCGTATTAAATACATAAATACTTTAATAGTATTAATACTTTAATACAATAGAGCACTCAATATAAATTCAGCATATAATATTCTCATTGAATATATTTAACTAATGATATATATTATGTATATATATAATATAATATATATATATATATATATATATATATATATATATCTATATACATGGTTTTTCAAAAATTTAGATAACATTTGAGAAGTAAATATCACAGAAACTACATAATCAAAGCAAATGAAACATAACAAGCTTAATGCTGAGCCACCTAAGATTTATTCCTCCAAATTTGAGTGAGAATTCAAAGATATGTGGATTCCATGAACGATTTCTTGGAGATGACGCAGAACGCATTCACTATTGGTGAGTCCCTCTCATGCTCAACTGTGGCATAGGGATTTTCTTTCCTCGAAATGCGAACATTATGCTTATTGACTTTGCCATGCGTATGAAATGTGGCCTCATCACTGAAAACAATGCGTTCCTTGCACTCGGCTTCTTCAGGTTTCTCTTGCCTATCAACACAGAATTGTTTGCGCTTTCGCTTGTCATCTGCTTTAGCGTTCTCTTAAACATGATCAGAATATTTGTGACTTTTCAGTCCTGCTAGAGACCTACATTCTTTTGTATAGAAAACGCAAAACATGATTCTTGCAGAAGGTGTACAGATATCTTACCATCTACGTTGCCACATCTCGTATACTGTCACGGAATTTTTCATTTAGTGTTTTGCGTTTTTTAGCTACAGTTAGCCATAGTATGTAACCCATAATAGAAATGTTAAACAATGAAACGATGCCTGTGCCGGAAGCTTAACCCCACTCTCTAAACAACGTAGGTATTTGTTCAAAAAGAAGAACTAAACTACATCATTGGATGCAAGCGAAGTCGCAGGGCTTTTCCTCTCGTGGAGAGATGTCATCAGAGCTTTTCCTCTCGTAGGGAAGTGTCAAAACAAAGATGAGAGGTCCCTCACTCCCAGCTGTTGGATGACCGTTGACGGGTTCATCTGTGAGACATATATGTATGCGTGTGTCCGTGTGTCCTGGATATGACTTTAAACTGTATACGGTAGTAGGATCCTGGCGTTTCTTGAGGTCGCACCAATCTATCATTGGAGGAATCTGGGTTTCTAAACTTGTACTTCTTATGGACTTCTTGGGGATTCGCGAGGTTTTTTGGCGAACCCGCTCGAACGTCTCTTACGATGTTAATGGTCGTCCAGATCCTTTTGCCCTGCACAGACAGATTCCTCTTTGAATTTTTTGTGCCATGTCCAAATCTGCATTACCATTGGTGACTTTTTAGAGAACTCTCTCACAAATGCACGCTGCACAGTTTTGTTCGACTATGTTCGAGCATACTCCAAAACACAAAACATATTTTCTCTTCCAATAAATGCCATTTCTATACCTGAAAAGATAAACATATCAAACCTTAAATATAAAATTTTGATCTGTTTCTACACATGCTGTTAAAATTTGAAGTTATATGAACTAGAAGTGGCAAAGTTATAAGATTGTCTGTGTGTTTATATACATACATAAATATGTATGTATTGGAGTGGCTGTGTGGTAAGTAGCTTGCTAACCAACCACATGGTTCCGGGTTCAGTCCCACTGCGTGGCATCTTGGGCAAGTGTCTTCTGCTATAGCCCCGGGCCGACCAATGCCTTGTGAGTGGATTTGGTAGACGGAAACTGAAAGAAGCCTGTCGTATATATGGTATGTATATATATATGTGTGTGTGATGTGTGTGTGTGTGTTTGTCCCCCTAGCATTGCTTGACAACCGATGCTGTGTGTTTAAGTCCCCGTTACTTAGCGGTCGGCAAAAAAGAGACCGATAGAATAAGTATGGCTTACAAAGAATAAGTCCGGGGCGATTTGCTCGACTAAAGGCGGTGCTCCAGCATGGCCGCAGTCAAATGACTGAAAAAGTAAAAGAGTAAAGAGTAAAGAGTAAGAGTATAAACAATATTGAACATACATACTCAAGGTAAGTTTTGCTACTTCGTGGATAGGCTGCGCTTATAGGCGTAAGAGAATATATTCTCATCAATGCGCCTGGTGTTAAAACACCTGGAAATCACAGACAAACGAGATAACTACTATCAGGTCCCATTCAGGAGCGAAAGACATCGATGTTTCGTCATTTTCATGAGTTGTCAATACCGTGTACCCGAACGTGGCCAGATGCAAGCTAAATCCATGTCTGTGACTATATGCAAAATGGTGTAAGAACCATCTAGTAATATGTCCTAACGTTTCATACTACGGAAAAAATTCAAATATAAATTAGATGCAGCTCGACGGATATAAGCAATATCGAACACACATACATAAGGTATGTGTTTTCCTAGTTCGTGGGTAGGCTGCGCTTATAGGCGTAAGAGATTATATTCTCGTCAATGTCACTGTCTATGTTGTATCTAATTTTCAAACTTCTTTTTACCCTTAAATTCAGTCCTGCTTTCTCAGAACTTCAAGACCCTGGAATTCCGTTCCTGCACACACGTTTTCCCTGCAGCTGACACAGTCTGTCATGGTGGTGGTGGTGGTGGTGATGGCGGGGTTACCAAAGTCATTGCCATTGCTCCGCCCTCTAGAACAATGTAATAAAGGAAATATAATTATATGTGTATGTGTGTATATGTGTATGTGTATTTGTGTATATGTCATCGTTTGACCTTCAGTGAGTCAATGAAGCGTATTTGTGCGCGTGTATATGTGTGTGCATATTTATGCGTCAATGTATCTGTGTGTGTGAGTGCGTGTGTGTGTGTGTGTGTGTGTGAAAGGTGGAGTATCACAGATGACTGCACCCAGCGTCTCATATATTCACAAGTGCAACTATGTGTGTATAACGATTTAAAATGTCAGTTGACACATATACCCTCGGGTATCACGTGTTGTGGTGCGGTGGGTGCACGACCATGTGGGTGTGCAGGTGGTTGTGGTGGTGATGATGCTGCTGTATGCTCTATGTGTGGTGTGTGTGTGTGTATGGGATGTATGTATGTATGTATGTATGTATGTATGTACATAATATATATGTATTTCTATATGTGTGTGTGTCTGTGTGTGTGTGCGTGTGTGTGTGTGCGTGCGTGTGCGTGCATGTGTCCAAGCATATGTCTGTTGTCCTTGTTTGCAATATGTGTACATATGTGTACATAGGCACAGGAGTGGTTGTGCGGTAAGTAGCTTGCTTACCAACCACATGGTTTCGGGTTCATTCCCACTGCGTGGCATCTTGGGCAAGTATCTTCTACTATAGCCTCGGGCTCCACCAAAGCCTTGTGAGTGGATTTGGTAGACGGAAACTGAAAGAAGCCCGTCGTATATATGTATATTTACATATATAAGCTTCTGTATCTGTGTTTGTCCCCCCCCCCCAACATCACTTGACAACAGATAGTGGTGTGTTTACGTTCCCGATAGAGTAAGTACTAGGCTTCCAAAGAATAAGTCCAGGGATCGATTTGCTCGACTAAAGGCGGTTCTCCAATATGGTCGCAGTCAAATGATTGAAACAAGTAAAAAAGTAAAAGAGTAATATGTATTTGTGTATTTGCGATATAAACGCTTTCGGTTCCCAGTTAGATTTGCATTTCCTTACTTCTAAACTGTTTCTATGCCTTGATGTAGCCAGCACCTTAAAGTGAAATTACTTCAAAACTATCTCGTTCTATGTAGATAAGACATCCAGGTTCATACACAGAAGAGATCTTGTTTTATATACATTTGATGGGGACAATGTTTTTACTAAATGTCCACCGATGCAACAGTGAATATATAATATTTGGGTTACATCTGGTACATCTGGTATATCTGTTATATCTGTTATATACTTTTTATAGATACATAGATATATCTCACGTTTACATCCATTACACATACACACACATACCTGTATGCGTGTGTGTATGTGTGTGTGTGTGTGTGTGTGTGTAAAGGCGCATGGCTTAGTGGTTAAGGTGTTGTACTCACGATTGCGAGATCGTGGGTTCGATTCCCAGGCCGGGTATTGAGTTGAGTTTTTGAGGAGAGCACTTCATTTAACGTTGCTCTGTGTTTATTTCGACATCTAACATGTGGCACTCGTTGCACCTGTACAGGTAATGTTGATCTGATGGAAGGAGTGGGCTTAGGTCTACACAAACATTTGATCATCTGTGTGATCGTTCTATAAGAAATTGTTCACCGCTCAAACGTCGTCTAACGAC
>NC_043002.1:34291769-34294269 GCF_006345805.1 Octopus sinensis | reverse complement strand
AAAGATGTATCTATAAACCCATCACACATACACATACAGGCACACCCACACGACATAAATGCACACATACAAAGGCAAGTACACTCCACCAAGTGATATCCACACACACACACACACACACACACACACACACACGCATACACGCACGCATACATTTCTACATGTATTGCACATTATTACATATAATGAACTCAATATGGAAAATGGTCACTGACTCGAAAATAATCCCATATGCAGTCACGCATGACACACACACACACACTCTCTCTCTCTCACAACACACACACACACATTCTTATTTGATTTGTGACACTCTGATGAAATGTATAATCGGTTTATAATTTATTTCCCTGTGTGTGTGTGCGCGCGCGCGTGCACGTGTGTCTGTGTGTCACGGGTGATGGTATTCTATTCTGTTTGTATCTCACAAAGATGTATAAATGTTTAGGAATTATATAGCTGTGCGACTAGTGTGTGGTTGCATATCTGATCAGTATATCTATTGTTGGAGAACAACTTATGCTGCTTGGAACTCCCTCTCTCTCCCACCTCTCTTTCTCTGTCTGTCTGTCTGTCTGTCTGTCTGTCTGTCTGTCTGTCTGTCTCTCTCTCTCTCTCTGTCTCTCTCTCTCTCCCTTTCTCTCGACGTATATAAATATATATTCTTTTACTTGTTGCGTGGGACGTAAACACACCAACACCGGTAGTCAAGCGGTGGCGTGGGACAAACACAGACACAACGACACACACTCAGATACTCATGTGTGGGAATGGGTGTGTATGAGTGCATGCAAGTGCGTGTATATATAAATATATATATATATATGTATATATATATATACACACACGGCGGGCTTCTTGCTGTTTCCATCTACCAAATCCACTAAAAAGTCTTTTAGTAAACACAAGTCTATGCATAAATAACACACACACACACACACACACACACACACATATATATATATATGTAAATGTAATATGTGACAATTATTCGGTAGCCATGATAAAATTCCGAGTTTCGGATGCCGAGGTGGAAATCCACGCCGCCATCTCTTTAGTTATCCGGCCATGAAAAATCCGATGACCTGATAACTGAAGAGATAACGGCGTGGATTTCCACCTCGGCATCCGAAACTCGGAGTTATCATGGCTACCGAATAATTGTAACATATTCATTTACAAATAAATTCCTCTATTACATAATATCGAGGTCTCTTTCATTCTTTTGTTGTCTTACCATTTTTATCAATATACTACATACATACATATATATATATATATATATATATATATATATATATATATATATATATATATATATAATATATGGTGTGTGTGTGTGTGTGTGTGTGTGTGTGTGTGCATATTTCGCTTAGGTATTGCGAGATTAATAATCCGGTGTAGAACTCAATAAACGTATGTTTCAGAACAAAGTTCTGGCTGCGTAAAGAGCGGTAGGTAATAAGAAAGAGAAATGACAAAGGAATGATTATTTTACGAAGTTCATTAGCCTACAGCTGTTTCTGCCATGGGGTGCAGTAGACTCATAGATAAGTGCCTGAGTAACATCCTACAGGCTCAAATACACATATAAACACTATATATATTGTTGTTGTTTGATCCTTCTCGAGCCACGCCTGGCTCATTAGGGCCAGTTTCCCGGTTTCTTTGGCGTATAGGTTCCCCACCTGGACGGGACACCGATCCGTCGCAAGTGAGCTGCACGATGCAGGAGGAAAGAGTGAGAGAAAGTTGTGGCGAAAGAGTCAGAAGCGAAAGCTTATGTTAAGTTTGCTTTAAACTGGTGCACTTGCTTTTCTTTCTCTCCGTTGCTTTTGTTCCATGGCCAGAAACTCATGGTAGAGCAATATTTTTGCAAAGGGGTCATATTGGTATAGTGTGAAAAAGGCTGTAAACGTTGTGTCCTTTGCTCCGCATACTTATTGTGTTGCAGCTGTTAGTCATTTTCCAAGTAGACAGCAAGATTATGAATGCTAAAGACGAAAAAGTGACTGAGAACTTCATTGTCCCTGATGATATTGGGTAGCTTCATCGTGACTGTTTCGCTGCGTCAGATCAAACATTGCACTTTAACACACCCTTGTTGACATATTTCATGGACAAAACTGCAGAACTCAAAACTTATGAGGACATAACATCTTGGTCAGGTGTGGGTAGTAAGGAGTTATCTTTGAGTAGCCAATTACATGCCGTCTACCAAATTTTGGAAGCCTCCATCCTCTGGTGATGTTCTGCCCTCTTAACCCATTTGGGTTTTCTTCACAAATTGTCTCGGAAATTCTTTAGGTACTTTTGTTTTATTTTATACAAGAAGAATTCCTATTGAGAGCATTGTAGATGTCCCGTTTCATTTAGATTTTAATAATACTGAAGAGCACTTTATTGTTGCCAGAGTCCGGAATTTCTCCTGATATGATTGAATCAATTTGATTTAAGTGGGTTTTATTTGTGAAAAATATCAAAATACCTTTACGTCGCC
>NC_043002.1:34281769-34286769 GCF_006345805.1 Octopus sinensis | reverse complement strand
GCTATAAAACAAATGAAATCCAAACTAAAAATAGAACATCAACGAACCATGATAAAACGATGGCAAGAAAAGCGCCTTCATGGCAAATACTGGACTAAGCTAAATGCAAAAAACTGTAAAACAGGAAGACAAACGCAACATTCCCAACAAACACGATGTAAACAACGAAGGGGAGCCTAATGATTATGATAATATAAAAAATAAAATAATCAAAGAACTGAAAACCACAGAGCCCAAAATGGACCACCGACCATACCTCCCAAGAATAAAAATAAACGCAATAACAACACCAATTATAAACAACATAAACCTAGCCGTCACTGAACTAGCCACTGAAACAAAAAAAAGTGATATCACTGAACTAAATGACTTGATATACGCAGCAGCCACTGCAGCCAAAAAAGAAGCTGGATACTCACCCAAACCCGCCCACACAGGGGTACCACCACCCAAACAAATCCTGTGGATAAATAACATCCAAAACAAAATAAAAAAAAATTAGAAAAGACCTGTCGATTCTTAATGAAATCAGCAAACAAGCAACGCTACTAAGCAACAAAAAGAGAACAAAAATGCTCCGCAAATATAACATCACAGAAAAAGATTTGCCGGAGATAAAAGAAAAGCTGAAGCAAGATATCCTTGCCAAAGCTCAAAGGATCCGCCGGTACGAGAAACGCCAACGCTTCTTTGAACAGAACAAAAAGTTCAACTCCGACCCCAAAACGTTCTACCAAGAACTGGGCAAAAATAAAATAGAAGTCACTGCAGCACCAACGGCAGAAGAATTGGAAGAATTCTGGAGAGAAATATGGTCGGCGAACGAACAGCCAAAAAAAAGGAGTATGAAAATAACAAACTCGGCATCTGAACAACTTTGGACCCCCATAACAACTGAAGAGGTCACCCAGGCACTGCAAAAACTAAGCAACTGGAAGGCACCTGGGCATGACAAGATCTCCAACTTCTGGTTGAAATATCTAACAGGAATGCACAAAAAGCTGGCTGAAAACTTTAACAGCATACTAGCAGAGCCAGAGACAATACCTGAATGGCTCACGAAAGGGAAAACCATCTTAATTCCCAAATCAAATGAAACAACAAAACCAGAAAACTACAGACCAATAACCTGCCTACTATGTTCAAGGCATTTACTGCAGTGATATCGCAAAGGCTGAACAAGCACCTGGACGAAAACAAACTGTTCCCAGAAGAGCAGAAAGGATGCCGCAAGGGCTCATATGGCTGTAAAGATCAACTAATGATTAATAAAGCCGTAACTGAAGACAGCCACAGAAAGAAGAAAGGCCTCAGTATGGCCTGGATTGACTACAAAAAGGCGTTTGATAGCATCCCCCACACATGGATCCTCGAAACACTAGCCATTAACAAAGTAGCACCAACAATCATAAAATTCATAGAACACTCTATGAATAAATGACAAACAGTCCTACACCTCCAAACAAAAGAGGGACGCATGAAAACCAAAGACATCCCCATTGGAAGAGGAATATTCCAGGGAGACACGCTCTCTCCACTCCTTTTCTGCTTGGCACTGTCACCTCTATCTGATATGCTAAATAGAACTGGATGCGGATATAAATGTTACGGCAAAACGATCAGCCACCTTTTATATATGGATGACCTAAAACTATACGCTGCAAATGACAAACAGCTGGAAACACTATTAAAGACAGTTCATGGATTTACCAAAGAAATAGATATGAAATTTGGATTAGAAAAATGCGCCAAAGTAACCATGAAAAGAGGAAAACTAGTTAAGAGTAACAACATCACACTAGATACAACCAATGAAATAAAAGAATTAGACCAAAGCCAAACTTACAAATACTTAGGAATCCATGAACTAGATAAGACACAACACACACAAATGAAAGAGAGAAAATAAAAAAAGAATATTATAGACGAGTTAGATCAATACTAAAAACAGAGCTCAATGCTAAAAACAAGATAATAGGTATCAACACTTTAGCTGTCCCAGTTATAAGTTACAGCTACAATATCCTTAACTGGACACGAAATGAACTGTCCAAAATAGATAGAAAACAAGAAAAATACTGACAGGATCTAGGATGCATCACCCAAAATCTGACATAGAAAGACTATATATACAACGTATAGAAGGTGGTAGAGGCCTTATACAGCTGGAAAACTACTATAAAATAACCACCATAGGACTGCAAAAATATCTACTTCAGAAGGAAGGAAAACTGATCCAGATAGCAGCAAAACACGAGCAAAACAAAAAACTGTTCTCAGTATTTAAGGAAGCTGACAAATACAAACAAGAAATCATACCACCTAATAAACACAAGAAGAAGAAGAAGATGATGAAGAAACAACAAAAGCTATAAAACAAATGAAATCCAAACTAAAAATAGAACAGCAACGAGCCATGATAAAACGATGGCAAGAAAAGCCTCTTCATGGTAAATACTGCACTAAACTAAACGCAAAAGAAATAGACAAAGAAAAATCCCAGCAATGGTTGAGAAGCTCAGGACTCAAAGCAGAAACAGAGGGATTTTTAATTGCAGCACAAGACCAAAGCCCCCCACCAGAAATTACCAAAAACATGTAATGAAAAGAAATATTACAAGTAACTGCAGAATATGTGGAGATGGACAAGAAACAATAAATCATATTATCTCTAGCTGCCCAGTCCTGGCTAAGAAGGAATATATTCACAGATATGACAGAGTTGGAACCTACATACATTGGAAGCTATGCCAACATTATGGAATAACAACAGAAAAAAGATGGTATAGGCACACACCAGAAAAGGTCACAGAAAACGAGAAAGCAACCATACTCTGGGATATGCCGATACACATAGATAGAGAACTTAAGGCCAACAGACCAGATATAGTTGTCAGAGATCATGAAGAAAAAAATGCTTTCTAATTGATGTATCATACCGGCAGATGACAACGTGTCTCTAAAAGAAATGGAGAAACTCTCAAAATACAAAGACCTGGAAATAGAGGTAACTAGAATGTGGAATCTGAAAACAGAGAAACAATTCCTATCATAGTAGGTGCATTAGGCATGATAAAAAAATATTCAGACAAATACATAACAAAAACACCAGGACTTACAAACACATATAACATACAGAAAATTGCACTACTAGGCACTGCACACATCCTACGCAGAACACTTTCCATACGATAACCATCAGAGCATCACAACAAATCACAGCACATACCCAAGGCACACGAGCTGCGCTCGGTAGTGAAGTGAAAGCACGCTATAAAAATAAAACTACTGAATAATAATAATAATAATAATAATAATAATAATAATAATAATAATAATAATAATAATAATAATAATAATAAGAATGATGATGATGAGGATGATGGAAACTGTACCAAAAATGGGGATTTGAAGCTGGAAATACATGGTACAACCATTAAGTCGAAAGAGTACTGGAGTTGGAGAAATGTAAATTTTTGTGGGATTTTCCTATTCAAACAGACAAGTGAGAAAATATCGATTATAGATAAGGAAAAGCGACACATCATGCCTGTTTGATTCCAGGGTCGTAAAGAAAGAGGAAGAAAAACAAAAAAAAAAAACAAACAAACAAACAAAAATACCATCCCTTAAAATTTGAAATAGGAAGAATTTGGAGCATGAAAACAGTAAAGGCCGTGTCTATAAGATATGGACAAATGGCTGAAGGAGATTGAAATAGAATGCCCGGTGGAGCTCCTACATAAAATTCATAAAATACACTCTACAACAATCACCAAATATATTTCCTGTTTATTTAGCAACAATGCCAACATATAATAATGGTCCATCTTTACTTTTCAGGGTCTCTATGAACCCCTGGTCTTCTTTCCGGGTACTGATGTCTGGCTAACGTTGTTCACAGAGGATTCCATGGATGATTGACTTTCAGATTTGCATCCTTCCTCACGGGGCTTGCATTTTTGTTCATCACAAGACGTCACCGACCGAATATTTGACATACTAGCTCTCAAAGTGTCATTAATTAATAGTTCTTTGATTCTCCAGTCATCCTCTGTAATTAAAAAAAAGTTAAGTCGTACCATTAGCCATATCATACCATTAGCCTTATTGTAATATCCAGTGTCTAAATCGAATTATATCGTGTCTAAATCGAATTATATCGGTTACCATTCTGTTTTATGCAGGGTCTCCATATATCTCATGGGACTAAGGTTCAATACATGGAAACTTCTACACGGATTCAATTTTTTAAAGAGCAAATTAACAGTTGCCATGTAGGTCTGGCTTCTCAACCCGTTGATATTGGCCATGAGAAAAACATATGTTGGCCAGTGTCGATAGGGTTGTTGTAACTAGAAAGCAAAACCGGAACAAGTAAAATTAGTATCGATATATTGTTGGTGTGAATTCCGTGGAATATTTCTTTTTCTTTTTTTAGTGCATTAAAGAATGTAATCTGGGGACTAAATTTACCTGAATTTTTATCAATTAATCTATGTTTACTATTAAGTAATGTTTATTATTTACAATGCCAATAAGCTTTCCACTGGGGTTCACTTTATCCTTCATCCTTACATGGGCAGTAAAATACATCTACGTAATGGGTTGTTGTCACAAACAATACACTTCACCAATAAATTTGTAGTCTGGTGTCTGACTAAAAATGTATTTTTTTTTATAAAAGTAAAAAGTAGCGCCTCCAACGGATGATTTTGCATATTTAGACTGCATCGTGTGGGTGGCATATAATCTATAAAACCAGATGTTTTGCACAAGGTTGCAAATTTGTTAGCTGGTCATATATGTGATACAATGTCGCGCATTATGCACATGATGCTGACTTGGACACAAAGCGACAAATATAACAATGTTCGATTGACGTATAAGATACATTGATCCTAATATATTTCTGATGTGATACATTCTTAAAACACTATTTTTGGTAGACATTGCTTTTCTTAATACAAAATTCTTTAACGGAAAAATAATTATATAAA
>NC_043002.1:34256769-34276769 GCF_006345805.1 Octopus sinensis | reverse complement strand
AACAAATTGAGGAAATCAGCGGAAGTACTCCGGTCTAATTAAATTTCGTTAGTGGCTTAGAATATGCTAGCTTATATTTATGTAAGATCTTTTTATAGGGAATGTGTTTTGCCTAGAACCAAAACGGTAACAAACTAACCCTGCTCATTGATCGGTTGTTACTTGTTTCGAGTTCAAATTCTGATTGCTTCGTGTTTCTCTAGCTTTTGAAAAACTACTGAAACTCCGTTGTACCTGGTCCTAAGCGTAGTTGCGGAGAAGGGCTGGGCATCAAGAGAGTAAACAATCTTCATTTAAAGGACAGCCCGGGAAGGAGAAAAATTAAGTGTAAGGCAATGCAAAGAACCAAAAATGTAATAATTGTAATTATAATTACAAACCTGCGTCTAAACTAATTAATATTAACGAGCTGGCAGAATTGCTGGCACGCCAGGCAAAATGCTTGAAGCCATTTCGTTCGTCGTCACGTTCTGGGTTCAAATTCCACCGAGGTTGACTTTACCTTTCATCCTTTCAGAGTGGATAAAATAAGTACCACTTGAACAATGGAGCCGATGTAATCAACTTACCCCTCCACCAAGATGCAGGCTTTGTGCCAAAATTTGAAACCAGCATTAACAAAAGTTCGTTGTCAGATATAACAAGGGAGAAAACTCGGAACTTTGATCAATCAAAGTTAAATAATAAAATGTAGTTTTGGAGATTGTGTCTCGAAGTTTCAATATTACCGGAGTCCGTTTAGTGAATAGATTTACATTATCACCTATAATCGTGAGATCGATGTAGCTGATGGTCAATCAGCTTCGT
This sequence comes from Octopus sinensis, assembly GCF_006345805.1. NCBI lineage: Eukaryota > Metazoa > Mollusca > Cephalopoda > Octopoda > Octopodidae > Octopus > Octopus sinensis. The sequence continues at coordinate 34,275,962 of NC_043002.1, read as the reverse complement.
CAATATTTATTGTGTACATACATGATGTCTGTGTGAGCTTATCAACATCTCTAAACCAGATATCTCTTCACTCTTTTACTTTTTTCAGTCATTTGACAGTGGCCATGCTGGAGCAAATCGACATCAGGACTCGTTCTTTGTAAGCCTAGTACTTATTCTATTGGTCTCTTTTGCCGAACCGCTAAGTTACGGAGACGTAAACGCACCAGCATTGGTGGGGGGACAAACACAGTCACACAAGCATACACACACACACACACACACACACATACATATATATATATATATACATATATACGACGGGCTTCTTTCAGTTTCCGTCAACCAAATCCACTCACAAGGCTTTGGTCGGCCCGAGGTTATAGTAGAAGACACTTGCTCAGGATATGTGGATATGAATTTGATGAGGAAATATAAAAAACTTGGGCTACAAATCTTCTGGCGCTAAAGAACAAAACTAGTATTTGACATGTAATTTTGGAATTTGCAGTGACTTCGAAGGTTTTCCTTTTTGTCATATTTCATGAAAAAAGTGAATGTGGAACAAAGATGATAACAGCAGTAACAAGTATAAAGACAACAAACACAGCAATAGCAACAACAATAACAACCACAATAACAACAGTAATAGTTTCAACAATAAAAACGTGAACAGAATTAACAGCAACAAAATGTCAACAACTCTAACAACAACAACAACAACAACTTAAACAATAACATCGACAGCAATAACAACAAAACCAGGAACAATAAAGCAGTAACAATAGCAATGACTAGAACAAAGATATGTTCAGCAACAAGAATACGGAAACCACAAAGGGAAGAATAACAGCAAAAAAAAAAAAGCTGTAAAAACAACTGCAAAAATAATGGTTTAACATTTTGGCACAAGGCCAGCAATTTCAGGTGAGGGACTAAGTCGAATACATTGGGATCCAGCGGTCATTTGATACTTATTTTATCGACTACGAAAGGATGAAAAGCAAAGTCGACTTCGGCGGAATTTGAACTCAGAACGTAGCGGCAGACGAAATACCTATTTCTTTACTACCCACAAGGGGCTAAAGACAGAGAGGACAAACAAGGACAGACAAACGGATTAAGTCGATTATATCGACCCCAGTGTATAACTGGTACTTATTTAATCGACGCCGAAATGATGAAAGGCAAAGTCGACCTCAGCGGAATTTGAACTCAGTTCGTAGCGGCAGACGAAATACGGCTACGCATTTTGCCCGGTGTGCTAACGTTTCTGCCAGCTCGCCGCATTCACCTATTTCTATTTCTTTACTACCCACAAGGGGTTAAACACAGAGAGGACAAACAAGGACAGACAAACGGATTAAGTCGATTATATCGACCCCAGTGTATAACTGGTACTTATTTAATCGACCCCGAAAGGATGAAAGGCAAAGTCGACCTCGTCGGAATTTGAATTCAGAACGTAGCGGCAGACGAAATACCACTAAGCATTTTGCCCGCCTTCAAAAATGATAACAAAACCACACACACACACACACAAAACAAGACAGGAAACATCCCTAATTGAAGAGTGTTTTCGAGATTTTCCTTCATCGAAGCGATGTTAGTTTGGTATGGAGTGTCTACTTAATATGTGTGACACCCGCAAGCAGAAGTCTAACAAGCAGTCTTCAAAGGAGTATTCGTTGTTAGAAGTGGCAGCAAAGTGCAATCTGATAAAGTCTAAATTAAAAATATTCTGTCTTCTGTCTAAATTAAACATGTTTATGTTTAATCTCCCCGGAAGACCACAGCTGTATTGTGTGTAGAATTGCAAAGATGCTGCTTGCTTGATCCATATACCCTTATCTATGTATCTAGTCCCTTACCGTCGCTATTGTCATGATCAAAACTGGTTACAGAATAATAGAGCAGAAGACAGTCTTTACTTACCAACAAGGCAGTTTTCTTCTGTACAAATATGCTGCAAATATTAAGAACAACAGGAACAACACAAAGAGGATAACGAAAGCAATCGCAAGTTTACGCATAGTACCATCATCACATGTGCATGATCCTTCGTGACCAGCTGTAATAGAATAATAATAATAATAATAATAATAATAATAATAATAATAATAATAATAATAATAATAATAATAATATAATAATAATAATAATAATAATAATAATAATAATAATAATAATGATAATGATAATTTTTTTTTAGACATTCACTAGTACAACACTAAATACAAAACCAAATATATGGCACACTAGGCATAACTTCCAACCTGTTGTCTCTTGAGGTCTCTGGGTGAGACTTGGAGCCAACTTGTACAAATATAAAGCAAAAGTCAAACATAGAATAATAATAATAATGATGATGAAGGTGATGATGATGATGATGATTTCATTTATTTGCTAGTAGGGTGAAGGATGAGGGGGTACAATACAAAACAGACATAAAGTGTGGGGGTTTACATATAATGAAATGATAAAAATAAATAAATAAACCAGAAGGAAAAGAGTAAGTATACACGGTATACAATTTAAAGGAAGGGAAATATACATAGTTATCAAAGGTTTAAAAATGGGGGACGTTAAAGATGTAGTCCTCCCGATATAGGATGACCTCTGGGGATAATCGAGGAACTCAACTGACTAGCTCTCCCTGAACACCAAGGGGAAGTGCTCTCCCCAATTCCCTTTCTCCCACTCACTGCTTTACACTTAGAAAGGTACCATCCACTCTTGCCATTTTCACAACTTTCACCCACCTTTCAATAAAGTCACTCGAAGACAGCACTTCCCTCTTCACTCCCAATTTATGATGTTAATATTGATTTCTAATATTAGGACTGATTAAATCGACCCCAATACTTGGCTGAATCTTCTTTTATCGACTGGACGTTTGAAAGACAATATCCATCTCTGCTAATTTGAAACTCACATGTAGAAGCTTGTAACTTTTTATAGCTTAATCAGGAGGAATAAACAATATCCATGCCTCTTTAAAACTTGGGGGAGACCATATTGTATTAAAGGTGCCTAAACCAGGTAATGATGTCAAACCGAGTGACAGATTCAGTGCGTTACCTATGTATGTCACGGGGGCTTTTAAATTCTGAATGCTAAAGGTCGGAACAAATACCGCAAGACATTCCTTCCGACAGCTCTAATAATTCTACCGATACACCACTCTAAACTGTTATTTTATTTAATGTCACTGGACGGATTAACAGTTAAGTTGACCTCTGTGGGATTTGAACTTCAAATGCAAGAAACCGGAATAAATACTGCAAGGTATTTGCCCTGATGCTGTAGCGCCTCTACCAGTTCGATAGAGCGTAATCTTTCTTTTTATGTTTTTTATACGTCAAAGCATTTCCGACGCTCTAACAATTCTACTTACCGCCCTTATCTATATATTTGTACAATATTACGTTTCTACCTACATACCATTTGCGTCACGCTAAGAGAAGTAACTCAAATCGTATAAGAAATGAGCTGGTAGTTATGGTAGTGGTGGAGGCAGCAGCGGTGATGTTGTTTTTGATAATGATGAATGAAGAAAGATGCAGAAAGAAAGAAAGAGGGAAGAGAGAGAGGGAGAGAGAGAGAGAGGAGAGAGAGAGAGAGAGAGAGAGAGAGAGAGAGAGAGAGAGAGAGAGAAAAGATTAACATTCACAAAAAAGGCATAACGGGAGAAAACATAAGAGTAGAGCAAGAAAGAGAAAATCGCACAAAAAGAAAGAAAAATGTAGGCGGTGGAGGTGGTTATGTTTTGTTTGCTTGTTGTTGATAATCATAGTAGTGTTTGTAGGCATAGTGAACATTTCTCAACGACAATTAATTGCACAAGAGCATATGAGTTAAAATCATAGGTTTGTATAGGTTCATTAGTGTCTCTTTTTTGTTCATTTTTCGCTGTTAGTACTTCAACTGATATTTGTCATAACTTCCTTTTCCATATCTTCCCATCTCTCTCTCTCTCTCTCTCTCTCTCTCTCTCTCTCTCTATATATATATATATAATATATATATATATATATATATATATATATATATATATATATATATATATATATACATATATATATATATCCTTTATTATTCGTCGTCTCTTCACCAGCACAGTAACAAGCTATAAAATCCATAAAATTTCTATGGGCTTCAGTAGTAAAAAATTATTTTGTAAATAATATTAATAAGGTAAACAATTGCGAAAAAAATCCCACAGTAAGACAATCAACCATCTTTTGTATATGAACATCAAATTGTAGGCTGTGGTTGATAGCTGAAAACACTGAAACACTGCTACAGACAGTGCATGAATCAGTAACATGAAATTAAATTGGAAAAGAAAAATCCACGCAAAGATTGAAGAGCGGAAGATACATAAAAATACCTACTTTATATATTGGGTTGTCCGGAAAGTTCGTACCGATTTTTAAAGGAAAGAAAAAGGTCAATAAATACTTGCCAATACATTTTTAATCGACCAAATATGAACCATTTTGTTGCACAATGCGTCTCCATCTTTCCTTTAACTTGAAAATACCCTCTTCCCAGTGGTTTCATGGCAAAGAATTCATCAAGGTATCTTTTTACGTCATCCAAGGAATTGAAATTTTTACCATTAAGACTATTCTGCAGAGACCTGAATAAGAGGAAATCCGAAGGAGCAATATCTGGTGAATATGGAGGGTAGGGTAACACATTCCAGCTGAGCTGCAGCAATTTTTGTCTGGTTCCCAAAGCATCAAATGCCAAAAATGAACTTTCTTATCTTCCATTTTAAAGGGTTACAGAATTAACACAGGTTATAGGAACATAAACCTTCTTCCATGCAAAGATAGCTTAAACTGTGTTCTAAATGGAGGTGTAGTCAAATCCTATTTTATGGATCCAACCATGTTCTAAAATAAGTCGAAAGGTAAGCTACTATAAATCGGCACGAACTTTCCGGACAACCCAATATTTTGTCAGATAAAGGAACAAAGATTAGAAAATTAGACCAAAGACAAACCCAGAAATATATAGAATTAATGAACCAGAAACTGTACAGCATACATAAAAGGAAGAAAAGATTGGAAGGAAAAAGCTGATATAAGGAACATGTTATAATGCTTACACCATGAAACCTAGAAAGGTAATGATTACATTTAGAATACACTTCTTAATAAAAATGGTACACAGAGAGACACACATTTAGCACGAATGCAGAGAGATATGGGTCTTCTTTGACTGAAAAATCATAAATTATCTATTGTACGACTATAGAGAAACCTATGCAATTAGTTGCATAACATGAACGAAATAACAGAAAAGAGATTGCTTTATTTCTTTTGCAGGAAGCCAAGAAATATGAACAGAGGTTAACGGAGAAAAGGAACTGTGAAGCAGTCTGAGGAATAACAAAAGAAAAATTACTGAAAAAGCTCCAGCATGGTTAATGTCTTACTAGTTTGAGAAAAATGTCAGTGAAGGGAGAAAAACAACTCACCAGTGGGTCACCACTACCATACTAACCACCACCACACCACCACCACCGTGATTGGATTTGGCTGACGGAAACTGAGAGGAGCCCGTCGTGTATATATGTGTGTGTGTGAGAGTCTTTTTGTCCGTTGTATCCCTCCACCACCAACACCACCGCTACTTGACAACCGCTGTTGATGTGTTTACGTCCCCGTAACTTAGCCGTTCGGCAAAAGAGACAAGTATAAGTACCAGGTTTAAAAACATATAACTACTGGGCTGACTTATTCGACTAAACCTTTCAAGGCGATGTTCTAGTATGGCCACATTCTAATGTCTGAAACAAGTAAAAAGATGAAAAAAACGCAAGCAACTGATAAGACTGCCTCTCCACTGCTGCGAACCTGTTAGAAATAGCAACCAAGTCTCCTAAAAATCATATCAGGTTATATTTAATAATGTAGAGGCTAGTTATTCTGTGTGGATATAAGGCATGTGGCTTAATGGTTAGGGTATTTGGCGTTGTGTTCATGAGCCAGACACTTTATTCTACATTGCTCCAGTTAACTCAGCTGGCAAAAAATGAGTAGTACTTGTATTTCAAAGGGCCAGCTTTGTTACATTCTGTGTCACGCTGAATCTCCCCGAAAACAACGTTAAGGGTGCGCGTGCCTGTGGAGTGCTCAGCCACTTGCACGATAATTTCACGAGCAGGCTGTCCCGTTGATCGGATCGACTGGAACTTTTGTCGTCGCAATCGACGGAGTGCCGTCAAAATGTTCACGGTTGGAACATATTTGTCAGTCTACCACTATTAACGTAGTTATTAATACTCGCACTGTTTTTGTTGCAATGGCCTCATCAACCCATCCTGTGACCTCAAACATCCCTGGTACTCTTGTTAGTTGAAGAATACTGTAACTAATTTTCCTCGGTTGTATTAATCGTAGTTTTGCCTTAAATGAAAAGCAAGATATGAACCTGAAGCCACTTATCTGAAAGTTGCATTCGTTTCATCTTCCTATTGAAGCAAGTATTGAACTATAGCGATGACAGAGATATGTGATATAATATTTAGAGATGGGATTTGTTATTAAATGCATCTCTTTCTCACTGTCATTTGGTGAGTGATAGTTTATCAGCAAATTGGAAATATCTTTGGTTATATTTTAGAATGCAGCAGCGGCAGTAACAGCAGTAATAACCATGACAGGTTTATTTAAGCTTTGTAGGGGCCTGTGTCTTGGATACCAAACTGAACATGTTGTTTTAAGAGGCCATTAAGAATTTTGATAAAACATTTCTAACTTATAACTAAAATCGGATTGCTGGTTTCACACTCAATGAAATTTACATTGCTTCAAATCGGTCGTTATTATAGGATGGAATAACGCGTTTGTAGATACAAAATGTCATAAAAGTAACATACGAAGGAAAGACATTTATGTCTTTCTCAGCAGTATTATCGATGTAAGAGAAGTAAGCGTATTACAACCAGAAATCGGAAGAGAATTGTGAACTACACTAGTTGAAAGATAAATACTAAGGCAATGATATCTGCTACTACTCATAGTTCAGAAGTGAACTCATTGATCTACTCATAGTTCAAAATTGAACTCATGAATCGAATAAATAGTTTTACCTCGTTTTATCTCACACCACGTTCCTGTGTATCTTTTCGGACACCGACACCACAATTCTGGCCCTCTTTCAAAGCATTTGGCCCCATTTTTACATAAGTTGCTGGTACACTTCCAATATATCTCTGAAAGACACAGGACGAGGTATTATTGTAATCTACTCGTATCAATCGTGACTATAATGTTACTTATAAATTGTTTTTAATTTCCTTGATCAGAAGTATAGCAAGAAGAGGATGTTTTAAAATTGCCATAAATGGATGCTATGAAAGCTATTTTGAAATTTTGATTCATGATCTTTATCTGTTATTATTCATTTTTAATCTACTTCAATGCGGCCATGCTGGGGGGCACCGCCTCTAAGGGTTTTAGTCGAACAAATCATCCACCGTACTTACGATACTTATTTTCTAAAAAACCTGATACTTATCCATCGGTTACTTTTGTTGAACTACTAACACCGGCTCTTAAATCATTTGAGGACACGTAAATAGTTCTAGCTGATATATATCCAAAACAATACCGTAGGATTCTTATGATAGTGTACTTACTGAAATATTAGGGAGAACACCACTTATTGTCCGCAATGGGACAGAACAAAGTCTATCCATTTGTATAGTTGGTCAATTATATTTGAACCAAGGGCAAAAGTTAAAACCGATTCAATGGATATGTAAATTAAAAAGAAAAAGAAAAAGAAGTAAATAAAGGGTGCGGACGCTTTTGTATTCACTCTCATGAAGCTACATTTACTAGTTCGAATATCCTATGAAGAATATTATTTTCACAATTTTTTTCGTAGGTACTGACTGACATTGGAAGCCGAAACGGCCGTAAGAATTGTTATGTCCCATAAATGTTATGTCATATTTTGTATTAATTGATGTGGTCCAATTGATTTATTTGTTGATCTAAAGTTTTCTTCATTTTTTGGTTATTTAAATTTTATTCCTGATAAACTTTTGTTTATTATGTTGTTACCTGTACCCCACGAGCATAGTGTGCTTGCATACCCATGCTCAGAGATAACAAAGGTAACTGATACCGATAGTTATAAAATACGGATATTTTATCCCTTAATCGGTTACTATAACCGCTAACTCTGCTTACCTTATATATATATATATATATATATATATATATATACACACACATATATATATATACACTTATATATATGTATATATATACATACATACATACTTACATACATACATACACACACACATACATACATACATACATACATACATACATACATACATACGTGTATATATATATATATATATATATATATATATATATATATATATATATATACATAGATACACATACACACACACGAATGCTTTCACGCGGTTGCTGTCAACTAATTTACTCACAAGACATTGGTTGGCCCGGTGTTATAGTAGAAGACACTGGCCTAATATACCGCGCAGTGGGGCTGAACCCGAAGGCACGTGGTTGCAAGGCGAACTTCTTAACCACAAATTCATGCCTGCTCCTGATATGAGCATAGCCATATTGATGTATTTCTGAAGTGTACCAGTATACGTAGATCCATTAAATAACATACAGAACTAAACATTTTGTGCCTTTCTTAGCACGATTAGCATTAATCTTTCTTTAAAAGCCATTTACTTCATACCTCTCCAAATTTTATCATTAACTACCGAGTGATGAAGCAGTGATAATGAGGCACTGTGATATTTTTTAGTATCCAGGGAGGATATAGAAGGCGCTGACGCTATTAACTACCGACTGCGCTTTTCATCCTTTCGGGATCGATATATTAAGTACCAGCGAAACACTGGGGTTGATGTAATCGACTAGTCTCCTCCCACCAAGTTTGAGGCCTTGTGCCTTTCGTGGAGAGGATATTCTATTCAATATAAGCTTGTCGTAAGACGCCGCGCTGGCAGAATCGTTAGCACGCTGGGCCAAATGCACAAGGTCTGAAACTTGGTGGTAGGAGACTAGTCGATTGCATCAACCCCAGTGTTTCGATGGTACTTAATATATCGATCCCGAAAGGATGAAAGGCAGAGTCGACCTCGGCGGAATTTGAACTCAGATCGTGCAGACATACGTCTTTACGTTCTGAGTTCAAATTCCGCCGAGGTCGACTTTGTCTTTCATGCTTTCGAGGTCGATAAAATAAATACCAGTTAAGCACTGGGGTCGATGTAATCGACAAGCCGCTTCCCCCGAAATTACTGGCCTTCTACTAAAATTTGAGACCAATATTGACTTTATCTGAATATTTAACTATTTTATAGACTGATGTTGTATGTGAGGGAGGTTTTGCAGCGATTTTTTCTACGTCTACCGACTGCGTTGCAACTTCCTCCATGGTTTGATTAATACATTACATAGGAGCTATGTATATCGAGGAGTCTCACACAGGTGGGACACTTTTTAAACGTAACTCGGACTGGAACAAAAACATATATTACAAATATTGATTTCAAATTCTGGCACAAGGCCAGCAATTTCGGGGGGGCGGCGTGTAAACCTATTACTTCTACCCCAGTACGCAACTGGTACTTATTTTATCGAAAGGATGAAAGGATGAAAGGTAAAGTCGACTTCGGCAGAATTTAAGCTCAGAGCGTGAAGTCGGACGAAATGTTGCTAAGTATTTCGCTTGGCGTGCTAACGATCTGTCAGCTCGCTGCCCTACAAACATTGGCTTCAAATTTTTGCACAAGGCCAGTGAATTTAGGGGAGAGAGTAAGTCAATTACATTGACCCCAGTGCTCGACTGGTACTTATTTTATCGACCCCGAAAAGATGAATGGCAGAGACAACCTCGACAGAATTTGAACTCAGAACTTGTAGGCGGACGAAATACTGCTAAGCATTTTGTCTGGCGTGCTAACGATTCAGCCAGCTCGCTGCCCTACAAATATTATTTTCTACTCTAGGCAAAGGCCCGAAATTTTGGGGGAGTGTTGGGCAGTCGATTGGATCAACCCCAGTACGTAACTGGTACTTATTTTACGGAACCCGAAAGGATGAACGGCAAAGTCGACATCGGCGGAATTTGAGCTCAGTATATAACGGCAAACGAAATAATTATTTCTTTACTACCCACAAGGGGCTAAACACAGAGAGGACAAACAAGGGCAGACAAACGGATTAAGTCGATTATACCGACCCCAGTGCGTAACTGGTACTTATTTAATCGACCCTGAAAGGATGAAAGACAAAGTCGACCTCGGCGGAATTTGAACTCAGAACATAACGGCAGACGAAATACCGCTAAGCATTTCGCCCGGCGTGCTAACGATTCAGCAAGCTCGCTGCCCTACAAATATTACAAATAAAATGCACCCGTCATTATGAGACAGCCTTTATATTTGTATCCTTCAAAATTTATCAAAACGGACCTCAGCGATGCTGGTACCATGTAATTCATTCATAAGTTATCTTAGGTTTAAACACGTGAAATGCCCTGACAGCAGTTATTGAGATGGGAGATAAGCACTTCTCTTAATGACAGCAGGGTTACAAGTTTGATTTCTAAATCGAGGTGTAACGAAGATGATGCTCAGAATATATATATATTTAAATATTTCCTTTTTTTTGCGGTTTAAGGGAAGTGAAATTGTACTTTCGGTGTACGACCTGCTGTTACTTAATACCTATGAACCGAAGAAATACAATATAAATGCAATGTATGAACAAGTACCTACCTATTTCTTCGTCATCAGCTGCGACCTCGTCCAAATTGTAAATATGATTTGTCTCTATAGACCGCCTTCTCCTCAATAAAGCTGTCAACGGAACAAACATTTCATTGTATTAAATTACAACTGATTCACTTTTTGGTACATAGAACACGTTCTGTGATATTTTACGAATTATATCAACAGGGTTATTTTCATTTGATGAGGGACTAAACCCACTATTCTGAAGTGGAGAAAGGAAAACCTATAAACATAGTCTGTAATCTAACTCTACCCGTTCTCTTCATGTAAAGAATATTCTTAATTCCAGTTTTTATGCAGTTTTATAAAACACTTGAAGACTGCTCATTGGTGTTACATAGTATATTCATTATTTTTTTATTCTTTCCTTGGTTTAGCCATTGGGTTACAGCTAGGCTGGAGCACCGCTTTTAAGGATGTATGTAGCCCTTCATATCGACGACCCCAGTACTTTGTTCATGTTCTAGTCAGATATTTAATGTTATCGATGCCTATTGATGGGAAGGTGATGTTACCCTTTTTTTTGTTTTAAGTGATTTTGTTGAATTAAACACATAAATGCCAACACGTGTGTGTATGTATGTGTGTGTGTTTATGTGTGTGTGTGTGTGTGCACGCGTGTATAATATAATACTTTACTTATAGAGAACAACGGGCAAAATACTATGGCCATGATCACCCAGTACCAGTTGCAGTGGCTAGGGTACGTGATAAAGATGATTCCACGTACCAGCTACCCAACAAAGTGAGATACCACCATTTGTATAGTGTTCGCCGCTCTGTTTCAGGACCAAAGAAATGTTATAATGTTCTAGTGAAGAATGCTTTGAGGAAATGCAAGTACGTTAGGGAGGAAATGTACAATGCTACTGTTGACTATTTAGCGGTATCTGTGTGAAGATAGGGACTCTTGTGCTGTTCATTATTTAGCGGTATCTATTGAAGCCGGGATCATGTGTTGGAAATGGAGGATGATATGTTGGAAAACTGTAGAAGGATGCCAGCTGATAGAGATGCCAGGAGATATGGAACCATGTAACCATGGTTTCCACTACTATCACATACCATATACCAGCAATAAAATCTAGGATGGGGATAGGATAGAAGTGTGGAGGCGCGTGGCTGAGTGGTTAGGGTGTTGGACTTATGATCGTGAGATTGTGAATTCGATTCCTGGACCAAGCTGCGCTTTGTGCTCTTGAGCAAAACACTTCATTTTATGTTGCTCCAGTCCACTCAGCTGGCAAAAATGAGTAATCCTGCGGCATACCGGCGTTCCGTCCAGGTGAGGAATATATATGTGCCATGAAACTGGGAAACTAGCTCTTATAAGTTGGCATGATTCGAAAAAGTAACTAAAGAAAAATAAAAGGATACGATTGTTCAGAGATCAAAGACCTCACCAATTAAGAGAGTGGATGGCATCGTGGTCGGATTTTGATGGACAATCAGTATGGATATATGGGTTTATTGTTGAGATTCTGTCTAAGCTTTATTATGTAAATATAGATACATGTGTGTATCCGCCTGTTTGCATAGATATATAGGGCTATACTTATGTATGCAGGTGTAAACTTGTATATCTGTATGTGAGTATAGATACCCTTATGTGTCTAAGTTGTAAATATGTATATGTGTGTGTGTATGTATATATATATATATATATATATATATATATATATATATATATAATATATATATATATATATATATATATGGGTGAGTGCATTCTTAATATAGTTTGTTTGTAACACTGTGTTCTATTACCAACACTTCACAGACACAATGATGTGAAAAGAAAAGTGATAATCTTACCGTATTCACTCCTAAGAATCATGAGCTGGTTGGTCTTCTCGTTACTTTCAATAAAATTTCAAAATCTTGATTAAATCTAAAAACGAGGGTTAGGGTTGAAATTGAATCACTAGATTTCCTAATGAAAGCTTGTCACTTGTTTCGTATGAACCAACACAAAAGCTGACACCTAAAATCGAATTCCGTATACGAAAGATTCAACGTTAAGAAACTGAACAAAAACAAATACCAAGGAAAAAAAAATAAAAATAACAGAATTTCTAAATGTAGGCCCACTGAGAAAAGGCTGTGTGTTGACAATTTCCACAGTATGAAATTTCTAACAACTGTCGGTTGTTTAAAGAGAAAACGGAAGCTTTACTTCAGCGATTTAAAATGTTCGATGATCACGTGCACCTCGCGTCTTGCTTCGCTGCTGCCTGACGTCATTGTGACCAGCGAGATCAGTTTTCTTTATTTTGGCTCCAAATATTGTCGGCGAACAATAATAATTTTTTTTAGTCTTCAAATAATGATTTTTTTTCTTGCCAGCGAACAATGATAAAAGCAACATTAAGAACTGCAATTTATTAAACTATAGCAGTCATTAGGGATCTTTGTGGTTTTATTGTATTATGAAAGCAAACACGTTGTGGCTACACTCCTTATGCGCTTGCGTAGCATCTTTGGTTACTATGGAAATAGAGTTCTTCACAATCAGCTATGGAACTTGTGGTGCTTCTTTGCTTACTATGCTAACAGAACTTCACGGTCATGCGCAAAATACTCACTTCTGATTGGCTAAAATAACCAAAATTTTGCAAACTTTAAAGGCTAATAACTTTTTATGAATTTGTGGGGAAAATAAATTTCATTTTCATAATTATTATACAAAGCTTAATTCATATACCAAATTTGAAAACAACTGGAACACAATTGTAGAGTGACGATAACCACAAAGATCCATCATTAGATGTAAGAGAAGACACTATATAATATCGGTTTCAAATTTCGGCACAAGACCAGCAGTTTCGGGGTGGAGGTACGTCGATTATATCGACCCCAGTGATCGACTGGTACTTATTCATCCCGAAGAATTCGCCGGAATTTGAACTCAGAACGTAAAGACGGACGAAAGAATTTTATCCGGTCGCCTTCGAAGACACTTTAATATACAGATTGCTAAGGAAGCGAGCTGGTAGAATCGTAAAATACTTAGCGGCATTTTGTCCGACTTCACGTTCTGAGTTTTAATTCCGCTGAGTCTAATTTTGCCTTTCATCCGTTTGGAGTGTATAAAATAAGTACTAGTTGACTGTTAGGGTCGATGTAATCGACGTGTCCCCTTCATCAAAATTGCTGGCATTGCGCCAAAGATTGAAATCTATAATTTACAAATTGTTCATTGATGACTGTTATATACGTACAAGGCATATACATACCTAAAGAAAATGGGCTAAATGAACTAACTCAAGTGGGCCAATGCTATGAATTTAGTTAATTCAAATAAATGCTGATGTCCTGAATAATGTAGGTAAAAGAATCATAAAAAATTGAAATTTTTATTTTGGTTGGAGAAGGAAAACTTAAACCTTGTGACAATTATTAGTGACCTTCAGAGGAAAACGGGGAGATAATTTCTGGAAATTAGGAATAATTTCACAAAATTTGCATTTTCATATTTAGTGAATGGGTGAGTAGGGGACAGTTTTTAGAAGACAAGGTGACAGCTCTGGGTATGATTAATTAGATCTCCAGGGTCATTAGCCATAACCCGTGTTGGATTTCCATTGTTTCAGTCAACAATTCCCTTGTCTCTGGGGCTAGGTTTCCTTTCAATTAGCAAAGACTAATAACTTTGTTAAGGTCTGCAAGCAGTCTCTTTGAACTGCAAATTTGAATTTTTATACTTACGCCGATATGTATTTTCGAATTGCAAACTAGTACATACATTTTGAGTATGTACGTTTTCATACTCAAAATTTTGTAATCTTATATTTTTTCCTTTTAACCAAAGAAAGAAACCATAAAAATAAAATGTTTCCGTTATATATATATTTATGTATATGTATATATATATATATATAATATATATATATATATATAATATATATATATATATATATATATATTATATATATATATACATATATATATCGATAGATAAATAGATAGATAGATAGATAGAAGATAGATAGATAGATAGATAGATAGATAAATAGATAAATGCATGAGCGTGAAATCCGGTATCAAGGTATATACACACGCACGACAGATTACATAATTTAATCTTGCCAAGGTATTTTTCACCAGAACTGGTGAACAAATGTTCATATCAATTGCAAATTATTTAGGGTCACGACATTAAGTCTTAACAATGAAAAATATATAAATAACTGGATCCAACTTTTTTTGCGCGATATAAAGGAAATGTGGGTGCTCTTATTTTGTAGTGAGTCATCCGCTACAGAACTCCCTGTATCAAAGACAGAATCTGAATTGTTTCAGTAAAAAAAATAACACAAAAAGAATATACTTGGCAGATTCCAAGCCCGTCACTAATAAGGCTCTCCTGTTTAAGCGAAGACACCTTTTGCGGTTTATGGTTGTCTAAGTTAGTCGGTGTATGCATGTGTGTGTGTGTGTGCATGTGGATAAACTTGTAGTCATGTAGTGAGTATATATGTCACTTCAGTACACAAGTTTGTTGTTTCATTACTGTTTATGCATATGTTTATCATATGTATACATTATCATCTGCATATTTTCAGTGCAAGAACTTCAAACGGAGAATCCTTTGGAATGTTTAGCAAATATTTTTTAATTGCATTTAGAGAATCTGAATCAGTTTGCTGTTTTCTGTTTAGGAAAATCCCAGAATTTCTGGGATTTTATGCCAGTTCTTACTGGTTACTGCATCAGCAGAACTTGTGTAGTTTTCAGTCCAATATGGCTGTCATTACTGGTTGATTAAACTTAAATATCTTTATAACACACTATTAATTGTCTGTAAGCCGGCGTTTCACTGTATTAATATTTATAAAAGAAAAAGTCAAGATCAAATATATCTTGAAATAATGTAAATATTATTTATATCATATTCAGGAATATGACATCTAAATAAAAGTAATAAAGACGAGGCAAATAGTCCGGAAAACTTTAATTATCGTCATAACTGACGGTTTTAGACAGAATAGTTTGAAATATTATTAGCTTTCAATCTGAGTGAAGACCAAACAACTGCTACTCACCCACGGTGTCCTAATTCATACTTCAACAAACACGTTATTTATGAATGATAAAGCTAGTTAATTAGCTACGACAATTACGCATACATGAATATAAACGTATTAGATTTAGTGTGAAAAACTAACCATAATCTGCATGCCGGGGCTGAACAAATATCATTCACTTGGCTCTTTTCGGTTTGTTATAGCTGGTCGTTTATAATGTGTTCGTACGCGCGCGCGCGCGTGCATGTGTGTGCGAGACAGACAGAAACAGAGAGACAGACATACAAGGAAAGAAAAAGGGAGAAGCAGGGAGAAAGAGAGGAGAGAGAGTGGGATGGAAAGCGAGAGAGAGAGGGGAGTATGGTATAACTTGAGCAAGCCATTATCAAATAAATCATAACTCGCGAAACTGATTAATTATTATGATTACGTAATCAGAGACTAATCAGTCGTGTGAATAGAGCCACTTGCATATTGTATTAAATGGGACCCAGAAATAATACTAGCGTGGTTCTACTAGAGACATTTTAGAATATACTTTGTACACTAGTTTATAAAAAGCGTTTAGTGTATATATATATATATATATATGGGGACTAGCCTGTGGGTGTGTGCATATTGACACACGCACACAGACACACATACACACACACACATATATATATACACATACATATATGTATATATATGTGTGTATATATATATATATATATATATATATAGCAAAAGAGGGACTGGTGTTTCCACGCAGGTAAAAATATAGGAAAATGTGTTGTTGAAATTGCATTTAAATTTCAAAAGCTCGTAAATGTTTAAAATACATTTATATACATATATACCAAACTAGTTTCAACAATATTTTTTTGTTTATCAATGGTAAAAGTGTAAAATTAGAAAAACATCGTTATAAGTTTCAATGTTGACAAATCAAAATGTTTCAATGTTGACAAACTAAAATGTTTCAATGTTGATAAATTAAAGTGTTTCAATGTCAATAAATTATAATATATATATATATATATATATCAGTTTTAGTATCCAGAAGACCTAAGATGGTAGGTAAGGTTATGTAATTGATACGGAAGGACCGTAGATAGGCTCCCGGTGCGATAATAGTACGAGTGGGGAGTCTAATGCGGGTCGTGTGTGAGTATGTATATATTAAATAAAATGGGACAACGAAAGCAGGGCAGTGTGAAAATTTCTAGGGCATTTATAAAGAGAAAGCTAGTCTTACAGCTGTTTTAAGGATATGAGGGATACCCCTTCATCAGAGACGATATGAGAGAGTTAAGTAGAGGGAAATAGTAGGGTTCAATATAAGAAGTTATTTTGGAAAAGGAGAGATATAAGAAGTATAAAGGCTAAATAAGCTGTTCTCAACTGGAATCCATATGACTCTTGGGGGTTCATATAAGATTTTGTTGTTAAAATTTATGGGCAATGAATTGGTTATAATTCTACAATAAACAAAATATTTTCTTACGTTTATGTGTTCGTTTTGCAAGATTTCTGTAGTGAAATCGTGTTATATTTGGGGACGGTCATTCTTTTTTTCTTTTCTTTTCAGTTTTCTTTTTTTACCAAATAAATACACGCACTATATATTCGTTCTTCACTTTAGCTCTATCATTGGTCTTATTTTTGTGTCCTTTGTCATAAATCTTTCGTCACACATCCTATGACCTTTTCAGCGACTCTCCGTCCCACATGTCTCCTCCTGTTCAGAATAATTCCGCCAATATTTATTTTGTTTGCAGTTGACAACATGTTGCTGTCACGCACAAAATGACGGCTTCCAAATCCTGTTTTCTGATTATGTAAAAATTATCAAACTTTAAACCTCTATAACTAATTTAAATTTTTTTTTTTTTCTGGGAAAAGTGAAATATCTACTGAGATTCCACTTGGAAAATTATATTCATACACCAAATTTAAAACTTTTTAATGAACTTTGAAATTTCGACAGGTGATCCCCGTTCTATCTTTCTGTCAAACTATTTTCGCAATTTTTTCATACAGTCCTTAATAATGTTTAATTATAAAAATATAATAGGATATTTTTAAAGATTGAATCGCTATCAGGGTCCACTCGAGTAAAATAGGAATCAAAGGTGTCCATCAGTAAAAAATGGTGTGAGAACCACCGCTGTACAAACATTGTCGATAGGCCAGTTACTATAATATTTTTCCTGAGATAACATGTTATATAGATCTGCTGTGTTCAAAAGGTATTGGTACACTGAAATAAACACTAGGGTTGCAATGACTTTAGTAGACAATACATTTTCGAACGATTAGATGTGTTTTTTGTGTTTGTGAAGCGTTTCATAATGCAAATCTGAATTAAACAGATAATACACACAGATACACCCTATACATACATACATACATACATACATACATACATACATACATACATACATACATACATACATGCATACATACATACATACATACATACATGCATGCATGCATACATACATACACGCACGCACGCGCGCACACACGCGCACACACATATACACATATATCGTATAGAAATATGTCGTATAAAAAATATTTTTATAAAGTCAAAACGTTATCTGTGATAGAACTCAATACGTTGTGTAGAATGAATAGATATACTTATATCAAAATATGATATTTACTCCATGTCACGCCCTTGGATGGTCACGAACGTCGTGAGTAGGCAATGGTGAATCTCTCTCTCTCTCTCTCTCCTCTCTCTCTCTATATATATATTATATATATATATATATATATATATATCTGTCTGTCTGTCTTTCTATCTATCTATCTATCTATCTATCTATCTATCTATCTATCTATCTATCTATCTATCTATCTATCTATCATCTATCTATCTATTCTTATATATTTGCATGCATATGCGCCTGTATAAGTGTGTGAATGAATGCATGTATGTGTGTGTATGAACATGTGTGCATGCGTGTGTGTACATGTACATGTGCATGTACATACACACACACGCGCGCGCACACACACACACACACACACACACACACACACCACACACACACAGACGACACGTAAGGTGTCGGAACATGTCTTTTAAATATTTTATGGAGCTTAGCGCAAGGTTATATATGCATCTATGTATGTACACACATATGTGTGTGTATGTACATCATATATATATATATATATATATATATATATATATATATATATATATATATATATATATATATATATATATGTATGTATATATATATATATATATGTATATATATATATATATGAGCGAGTGTATGTAGATCTAAGTGTTTATGAGCGAATATTATTTATATAAATGTATATACGGATATGTCGGCGCGCACGTGAGTATGTGTATGCGTGAGTAT
>NC_043002.1:34249269-34254269 GCF_006345805.1 Octopus sinensis | reverse complement strand
AAACCACTTAATGGTGGCATTACAACTATGTAAAAGATAACACACTAGATTCGTTGGCAAGAGGTGAAAGTTTAGTGTTCGTCTTAGTTTCCAATATTCTCAGAATTTCGAATTTTTTAGTTTAAACTATCAAATCGGCTGCCATTTTGGATGATATATTAATTTGATCTCACTTTCATTGTCAATGAACTAGTTCAAATATGGCACAAATAGAAATTCGAGATACCTTTAGAAAAATTCCCCCTTTTCTTCTGCCACTAGTAAACCGTTTACATTTGTCATCATGTAAGTCAAACACTTAGTTTTCACATATACACTCACACAGACCAACGACGGGAAAAATCCCGCGAGCTTTGCACCAATTACCCTTCGCCTCCATGCAGCAAAGGCCTCTACAACAACAACAAGAGATTTTATATCAAAACAAATATTTGTATTTACTTCCAATTCGTAACAGCAGTTTTTATAAACATCGTAACGGTTGAATAAACACTAAAATGAATATAATTTCTTTCAAAGGAAATAATTAATTATGTAACACGCAGCTTTTCGCGGCATTTTTTTTTTTTAAACAATGACTTCTCAACATGTTACACGCAGTCTTACTCAAATTTCTTTGTAGTTACATTTTAACACTTATAGCTATTTCCATTGTCTGAGACTGGGAGCAGTTCTGATCCAAGCATTTATAGAATAAATATCTTTGCTAATTTAACCGATTTACTTTTCATATTGCTGCTTAACCTGTACATACGCTTTTCTTTAAAACTGTAATTGTCATTTATACATGTTCCGAGGCAGTCTTAACGGTCTGCTACTTCAAACTGTGTGCCAATCTTTTTGCTTCGTAGTTTATTGGATTGTAGCTGCTGAGGGAAGTCTTTTATTACCTGTTTGTGAAGATATTTACCAAAGCGTATGGCATGTGGTTCTGTCTTTACCAATAGATTACTAAACTTTTCAAAGTCAAATAAAACTTATTTTAGATAAATGTCATGTATATTTAGCGAAATGTTTCTCAACATATTCTCGATCTCAATAATTCACTTACGTCAGAGTTTTGGTGGTAAGGCGATATTTTTCAATCAGTGTGAGTGCCATACAATGCCATTCGGTTTACCGGTCCCTTCTCACAATAGGCGCCTCGCAGTGAACAGTGAAATCTAACAGTGAATAGCGAACATTACGTGGATCTTTTCAATTTGATGGCAAGATTAAAAAATTTTTTTGAATACTGGTAGAATGTGTCACGTAGAACAGGGTTTACTCTTAATGCTTTTGACAAAATTTCGTATTTTAGAAGTTATTTCGTGTTAAAGTTGTCGTATTTGGGTAATTTTATGTTCGCTTAGGAATTCATTACTTCTAAAAAAGAATAAGACAAAATAGTCATGGCTGGAATGCCTTTTCTCACAGATCCATTACAATCAGAGCTATCCTGTAGTTAAAACAATATTCTTTATTGAATGATGAAGCAGCAAAAGTTAAAGAAAAGATGAAAGAATAAAAGATAGCAAGTATGAAACTTCGGATACTGGTTGAATGTGTCAGAGGTCTTTCTATTCTGTACATAAAAAAGTTTGGCTACTTTTTCTAGCAGGTCATGCAATCACATTAAAGAAGGGTTATTAAAGAAGGGTTTTGGTAGGGAGTGGACCCAGAAGTTATTCTTCGCAAACAGCAGCAGTAATTTTCTTCAGCTGAATACATGTCAATGATTGGTTAAAATTACCCAAATACGATAACTTTAACACAAAATAACTTCTAAAATACAAAGTTTTGTCAAAAACGTTGAGAGTAAACCCTGTTCTATGTGACACATTGTACCAGTATCCGAAGTTTCAAAGTGTTTAGTAAAAAAAGAATTAAAAAATCTGGCCATCAAATTGAAAAGATCCCATTACGCCAAGTTCTGTAGTATGCTGATGGTACTGCATCAACAATATACAAACATACATACGTACGTACCTACATACATGCATTCATACATACTTTTGTATCTAGATATATTTGTATATCTACACGCGCGCAGACACACACACACACACCACGCACACACACACACACACACACATATATATATATATATCTATATATATATATATATATATATATATATATTATATATATATATATACATATATACATACATATATATATACATTTGTCTATGTATGTATATGTACGCATGAACAGAAAGAGGAAGTTAGGCATAGGCATTCCTGTGCGGTAAGAAGCTTGCTCCTTAATCACATGGTTCCTCGGGCAAGTGTCTTCTACTGAAGCCTCGGGCCGACTAAAGTTTTGTGAGTCAATTTGGTAAACGGAGACTGAAAAAAAGCCCGTTGTATGTATGTATGTATGTATGTATGTATGTATGTATGTATATATATATATATATACATATATATGTGTGCATATATTTATGTGTGTGTGTGTGTGCCATTGTGTCCGTAATTGTTCCTCCACAATCGGTTTTGCATAAGAGACGGATAGAATAAGTACTAGGTTTAAAAAATAAGTCCTGGGGTTGATTTGTTCAACTAAAACCTTCATGGTGATACCCCAGCATATCCGCTGTAAAATGACTGAAACGAGTAAAAAATAAAAGATATACTATATATATATATATATATATATATATATATATATATGAATATATGTATGTATGTATGTATGTATGTATGTATGTATGTATGTATGTATGTATGTATGTATGTATGTATGTTGTATGTATGTATGTATGTATATAAACACATATATACATATATACATACATACATACATAGTAAATAAAGTGTTAAACACTTACTGTTTTCTAATAAGTGACTCCGGTTCTCTGGAACTACTAGATTTCGTGTATATGTATAAACGCCACTGCTGAGACCCCAATAAGGCTCGAAAATCGATTTACGTTGTTCCTACCTTTTTGAATATATTGAAAAATACGTACATTTACCCTGTTTGTATGTCAACTGGGTAAACGTCCACGCGCGCGCGAAGACACACATGCATGCCCCCCCCCTCTCTCTCTCCCTCTCACACACACACACGCGCATACATGTATGTATATTAATAATTATGGCACATCCTCCAAAGGAGGATGTGCCATAATTATTTCAGTTTCTGTCTACCAAATCCACTCACAAGGCTTTGGTCCGCCTGAGGCTATAGTAGAAGACACTTGCCCAAGGTGCCATGCAGTGGGACTGAACCCAGAACCATGTGGTTGGCAAGCATGCTACTTACCACACAGCCACTCCTGTCTAAGTTCCTTGGCTGCTGAAGATAAGTTTGGGCAATTGTCGTGCTGGTGACGCTTATTGAGGCAGAAACCCCTCTCTCCGAGTGTTCTCTTATCTCCAAACAGTCAGCTTGTCTTTTCCCTAATACTATGTCAGTTTCAGAGAATTGTTGATTCTTGCGATTATCTCTCCTTCTTATATGGAGCAAGTCTCAACAGCCTACTGATAATTATGGCACATCCTTTAGAAACGGAGATAATTTTATGAATCAAGAATTTATATTGTATGGTATTTGATATACTTGCAATTGTTTGTTTGTGTGTGTGTGTGTGTGTGTGTGTGTGTGTGTGTGAGTGTGTGCGTACGCGCCGGCACGAACGTGTGACTACATGCGTGATAGGATTGGTTGGTTTGAGAGAAATAAGTTATATTACTCAGGGACACCATCTACAAAAACAACAGTAGTTAAGTAAGTGTTAACAGTTTAAGTGGCTGGATCATTAAAAGTTAACTCGAAACAATTATGGGAAAATTTGTAATCGGGGGAAACTGGTTGATATCAATTAGAAATAATTCTCCGGTGTAATTAATTAATTAATTAATGTACATCATAAGACCAAATTTTCCACCTCAGCCACGTTTTCTTTTACCTCCTTTCTCATTCTTCTACTTCCCATCATTGTCGTCGCTGTCATCATCATGATCATGATCAACGTCATTATCAACACCATCATCATTACCGTCAATGTCATTTCTATCTATCTATCTATCTATCTATCTATCTATCTATCTATCTATCTATCTATCTATCTATCTGTTTACTTAGCTACTTATACATCTCTTTATACATGGATATGCATACACTTACACACACACACACACACACACACACACACACACGCGCGCGCACACATACACACACACAAACATATACAAACACAACCTACACACACACACACACACAGACACACGCATCAACCATTTCCATCACCGATATCACCACCATCATCTCAACCAAAACCACCATCATACCAACCCACCGCCTTAATTTATAAAAATTAAGCCTCGAATTTCGCTGCATAGGGCCCGGTTACTTGAACCGAAACCCCTTGAAAAGAAACTGGTGGTCATGTGTGGCGTGAAGGTGACAGGCTGGATTGACCACTGATTGTCTATTGAGAAGAGAACGTGGTACAATTCCGGCCAACTGAAGTGTATGGGTGGTGTAGGCTGGAGGAAGGTGGGAATAAGATTTACAAGTGGCGATGTTGATGGAGGTGGTCAGAGAAGTGATATATATGCCCCCAACCCCGTCTGCTTGTATTTAACCGAAAGAGAGAGAGAGGGGGGAGGGAGAGAGGGGGAGGGAGAGAGAAGGAGAGTGAGCGACGTAGCTAATGATGATAATGATGATGATGGGAATGTGAAGAAGAGCGAGGGAAGAGGGCAAGGTGTTTGAGGAGGTTGTGACGGGGGGTTTGGGTGATATACAGGTGATTAACTTCTAAGGTAAGAGAGATCGTTGGTTGTCCTCTCCCACATCAAAGGTGCCGACTGACCACTCTACGGACGGCTGTCACTGCACGCACGCACACACACACACACGTCTTTAGGCTACACAGACGCTACACTACTTCATCCGCAAGATGCCAAAAGAATGTGTGTGCGTATATGTGTATGTGTGAGTGTGTATGTGTAAATATATCCAACAATCTATCTGTCTATCTATGTGTATGTGTGTGTGCATATGTATAT
>NC_043002.1:34221769-34246769 GCF_006345805.1 Octopus sinensis | reverse complement strand
CTCAAATCACACAGGGGACGATTTTGCCTTTCATCCCTCAGGGGACGATGTAACTGACTAAACACTGCCTCCCAAAATTTGTGGCCTTGCGCCTAAATTAGAGACAATTTTTAGAAGTTGCTCGACTGATAGCATCGGTAGGTCAACAGACACAAATGCCCTCTGGTATTTGATTACGGCCTTTTATATTTGAGTTTATATCACACATTGTTGGAGGATGAATATACATACATACATACTACATAATAAATATATATATTATATATTATAATTATATTATATATATATATATATAGTTATATATATATATATATATATATATATATATATATAACGTAAACAAACAAACGAAGCTGGCTTTAGAAGCGTGAGATGTCTTAGAAAATTAAAGAACTGATTTTAAATTCTCAAACGCAGGATGATGCTAATAAGGCTGAACAGGATAAGATATCCCTATTTTGCAGAAAAAGTGTTGGCGGCGGAGTCGATAAAATAGGCAACAATCATGTACTAATCTTGATTAAATCGACCGTCATCCTATTATAAAGTATGTAGGCTTTTGTATTTTATAAGAAATAAATTATATTTTGTGAGAGGGGTATATTTTTGATTCCCGAAATGGAAAGTATATTTCAACAGGAACCTCCATAAATAATAACAAATTATTAATCCATTAATCACATGCATGGTCACATTAGAAATTTATATATACATATATATAGTTTATGGGAAGACATATTGTTAATTGTTATCGATGGCAAAGAGATATTTGATCAAAGCTGCGTTGGTGGAGAGAATGGGAGCTGATTCTGAAAATCTTTTGTGTATTGTAACATTTGCACACGTAACAACAACGTTTCCTACATTAACAGTAACTTCAACAATAGTATCATGAACAATAATCTCAATGCTGAAAACAGGAACGATACTAATAATGCAGACACCTGTGATAATAGCTGTAACAATAATAGTGACAGCTGTGGTATTGGTGATTTACTAGTGACAAAATAACAACAATAATAACCACAAGAACAACAGCGGTTATGAAAAGGATGGCATAGAAAGAAAGAGAGAGAGAGGGAGAGAGAGAAAGGGAGAGAGAGAAGAAATAGGAGCAAGCATACCATCTGCAAACACTATGTTCTTTTCTCAACAAAATGGCCGAAATGTGTGAGACGTACAGCAATCAGCAGAAAGCAAAGAATATTACTTCCAAAACACTAGATGAAGAAATAGGAAAACAGGCGGCCGTGTTTGAATATATTTCTAAGAAGACAAGGTCATCTGAGAAACAGCATAGGAGAGTTTTGAGAACATTAACAAAGAATTAAGGTCACTCGCAATCACACGACAAAGAGTGGCTCTGGTAGGTTAATGGATGTCACGTGTCATTTGTGGAACAGTCGCGATAAAATATCTTCGTCGACCAAAAGTTCACGCCAATGTTGCCTAATAGAGATGAAAGATTTTTGAAGTTCTGAGCAATAACAATACCATTAATATGCAACTTTGGAATACCGTCGCCTGTATAAGACATTTTTGAGAAGCCTGAACATATACCAGGACATTACATATCTTTCCCATATATATAAAACTTTTCCCAAATGAACTTGCACTTCGTTTTAGAAGGTTCGAAAGAAGCTATAAAGTGATGCGCAAGCACTTGGCTCTGTGTGCACTGTCTCTTGTAGCAGAAACAGCTGTTAGCTAATGAAGTTCATTACATAATTTCCTTTTCCATTGTCATTTATTTAAGATTAGTCCACCCCAATAATCTTACTCCGAAAATTCAAAGAAAACCCCATAACTGATGAGTCAGAACAACAAAGATAACTACGGGAGCAAACGTCCTTCAATAGAATAAACATAGAAATTGAACTCTTAAAATTAAGAGCCACAAGAAATAAACAAAAAAATCAAAGATATCGATCAACAAATAGAAGTATGTCCACAAAATTCTGAGGGAACCAACTTACAACACCTTAAACTCTGGAAACAAGACTATAAACATACAGAACTTATATCTTTCCTCTCGATGGGGAAAATGCGAGATGTGGTTCCTTAAATACAAAGAGGAATTTTTTAAAATACACAACACAGACAACCATTTCATCAAAAACAGAACAAAACATGAAATCCTACAGAAACAATCAGACCATCAAACACAAGAGACCTAACCCACAAACACAGTTCCCCCCAACCCAAACCAAATACACCCAACTACAACCGAAGAATAACTACACCCAACCACAACACAAATATTCCCCAAATTTTCTCTTACAAATCCAAATCCAGACATAATATAAACGAACCTTATAACACAAACTTGGAAGAAGTACACCCGGATCCCAGAGGGCTACATCAGCCCCCCCCTAATAGACTATAACGAAAACAAGTACCCCCAGTGGGATCACAATTACTACAACATAAACACAATGACCTTTGGAAGAGACCCACCTAAACTACCCAGACCGCTCAGAACCCCAACAAGACTACAACAAAACAGCATCTACAGCAGACCCCACCCCACTCAACACACTTACCATCTAAAACGACCCTACAGACTCACTCAAAACAGAACAAGTGCCCAGATTCCTTCAATCAAACATTTAACCCAAAGAAAAATCCTAATTGGTTTTTCAACAAGAGAAATTCTTCACTGCATACATCACATCAACTCACAGCTGGTCATTTTTCAAAACATATTGAAAGAACATTCAACATAACACACACAGAGGTGAACATAAAACCCTTTCAATAAATGCTTTTTAGCCACTCCCTTGACAGGAACACACAAAGGTTTCTTTTAGACAATAAACACTACTTCTCTCAATCTCTAAAACTTTGAACTCTACACCAAATTATATTTAAAGAAGACTTTAACGAACAATCTCCAGACATGTTCTTGAGCACCAGGCAAGATAAACTGTTTTTACCTAGAATAGAATTTTTCAAATTTTCATAAATTTTTACTGATATTTGATAAGATGGAATACATCGAAACCGGTAGTATTTTTATTTATATAATCTTTTATTAAATTCCCTCTTAAATTGAAATGTCTTAGATTTGGTTCTGAGCTATTTCTACCTCCTATAAAACCAAAACACATGTTACCTCCAGTTATATAGCGATTAATGGTTACCACGATTGTAAAAGTTTCCAATTGTCTTTAGACAATATACCAAAAGTCATAGAGTCAACTGAGTTTGGCACTAACCGCTGAGAATTACTACCTCGAATGTCTTACATAATGTGCGAAAATCTGTCGAAAGGTCTTGTTACGTGTTCTCGGATGGTGCACTTAGCCTGTCGCCTTATTTAACACTACAACTTGTTCCCTATTACATTTAGTATGGGTTATCTCGTTGCAAGTATCTCGTTGTATAGGATAATTTCTCTTATACTCCTACAAGTAATAGAGGCCTTGGGAATGGCCATAAAAACGATACCTAACCGTGTTGCGGATTTTGTTTAGTCCCGGATCAAGCCAGCAAACCTATAATTAAACATATTCAAACAGTGACCTTCCCGTCTTATTAACCACATAGTTTACATAGAACTGCATTATCAATCTTTCTTATGCATTTTAAAGACCGTTAGGATGAGATTTAAAGTGATATTTCTAATAAAATAAATAATCTAAATCAGCTTCGAAGAGAAAGACCTATAACCGTAGGGGCGCCAGCCATGACTCTCCCAGATTATATTCCAGATAATACTTGGCACTACATTTTCGAATGCAACTTTTCTTTAGTAAGACATTAGCGTGTGATTTGAAGGAGTTTTGACAATTGTTTTGGCAGATGTATTGGCCACAATGGTGTCCCGTCGATAACGTTCATTATAGAGGTGGTAGTGGTGATGATGGTAGTGGTGGTGGATCGTTGTAGTTTTCGTCAATTTTGTTCCAATTGTTTTCAAATTTGGTATATAGATTAAGTTTTGTATACCAATTATGAATATGAAATTCATTTTCAATATAAATCCATAATTAAAAAGTTATTAGCCTTTAAAATTTTCAAAACTTGGGTATTTTAGTCAATCAGAGGGGAGTATTTTACACACCACCGTGACGAAAAACTTTGTTTTCATCGAAACCAATGATGGTGCACGTGCGCACAAGGAGGAGAAGGAGATATGAGAATGATAATCCTCTATTATAATAAGTCTTGCGTTTTTCTTCGTCACAATATATGAATGAGAAAGGAAGGGATGGTAGATGAATATGGAAGAAAGGGGTGATGGCAAACTGGTAATGGAAGCGTTTTAACTCTATATGAGTATATGTGTGTGTATGTAAAAGGGAGGCATGTGAATGTTTGTGTGTGTGTGCGGGGGGGGGGGGTGATGGTGAGCATTCAATGCTGAAAAGGAAAATTTTGTTCCAGTTGTTTTCAAATTTTGGTATATGGATTAAGTTTTATATATTAATTATGAAAATGATATTCTTTTCTCATATAAATCCATAATTTAAAGGTTGTTAGCTTTTAAAATATGCAAAATTTGAGTATTTAGCCAATCAGAAGCAAGTCTTTTAGACATCACCGTGTTTCTATAGTAATCAAAGGAAAGAAGCACCACGTGTTCCATAGCTGATTGCGAAGAACTCTGTTTCCATAGTAACCGAAGATGCTGCGCATGCGCACAAGTAGTGTAACCACCACTTGTTCTACAACAGATGGAACGCACTCTCAACAATTTTAGGTTAATGCTTTGACATGCCGCTTCCCCCCTACTCCTGACGATAGACGAAGCAGTGAATGCGCTATTTTCTGAATGGCTGAAAATTCTGAAAACTAGGCGCATGAGTGGCTGAGTGGTGAATAGCTTGCTTACCAACCACATGGTTCCAGGTTCAGTCCCACTGCGTGGCACCTTGGGCAAGTGTCTTCTACTATAGCCTCGGGCCGATCAAAGCCTTGTGAGTGAATTTGGTAGACGGAAACTGAAAAAGCCCGTCGTGTTACTCTCTTTTACTCTTTTACTTGTTTCAGTCATTTGACTGCGGCCATGCTGGAGCACCGCTTTTAATCGAGCAACTCGACCCCGGGACTTATTCTTTTGTAAGCTCTGTACTTATTCTATCGGTCTCTTTTGCCGAACCGCTAAGTAACGGGGACATAAACACGCCAGCATCGGTTGTCAAGCAATGCTAGGGGGACAAAAACAGACACACAAACACATACACGCATATATATATATATATATATATATATATATATATATATATATATATATATATATACGACGGGCTTCTTTCAGTTTCCGTCTACGAAATCCACTCACAAGGCTTTGGTCGGCCCGAGGCTATAGTAGAAGACACTTGCCCAAGGTGCCACGCAGTGGGACTGAACCCGGAACCATGTGGTTGGTAAACAAGCTACTTACCACACAGCCACTCCTGCGCCTATATGGCCACTCCTGCGCCTATATATATATATATATATATATATATATATATTATATATATATATATATATAGTATATATATATATATATGTGTGTGTGTGTGTGTGTGTGTGTGGTGTGTGTGTGTGAGTGTGTGTGTGTGTGTGTGTGTGTGTTTTGTGTATCTGTGTTTGTCCCCTCAACATCGCTTGACAACAGATGCTGGTGTGTTTAGGTTCCCGTAACTTAGCGGTCCGGCAAAAGAGACCGATAGAATAAGTACTAGGCTTACAAAGAATAAGTCCTGGGGTCGATTTGATTCGACTAAAGGCGGTGCTCTAGCATGGCCACAATAAAATGACTGAAACAAATAAAAAAAACATTTTTTTTCTGGAATAAATAAATAACAAATTCAGATTCAGCGTCAAAAATTACATCAATATGATGTATTAAAAAATTTTTTAAAGATAATTGTAAACGGTGACGAAAGTCACAAAGATCCAAATATCCCACGGGAACAACAATGAAGATATTTCTTATACCTCTTCACACTATAGTCAATAGGAGGGAACCTCAGTGTGGTCGCTCGAACTGCTAGAAATAGCGAAAAATCTTCTTTAAACCCTTGCAAAAAAAAATAAAAGAGTACATTGTATAATATCGTATAGAGTACACTATATATGTTTCGATTCCCGGACAAGGCGTTGTGAGTGTTTATTGAACGAAAACACCTAAAGCTCCACTAGGCTCCGGTGGTGGTGGTGGCGAACTCTGCTGTACTCTTTCACCCCAACATTCATTCTTTCTTCCTGTTTTTGTACCTGTATTTCAAAGGGTTAAGCCTTGTCACGCTGAATCTACGCTAAAGGTACATGTGTCTGTGGAGTGCTCAGCCAGTTGCACGTTAATTTCACGAGCAGGCTGTTCCGTTGATCGGATCAACTGGAACCCACGTCGTCGTAACCGACGGAGTGCTACGATATATATATTATATATGGTGCCACGCTATATATCTATATCTATCTATCTATCTCTCTCTATATATATGCACACACATATATATATCGTTGGAATACTATTGATCATACAACTGTTTAGCCATGGCCTACCTACCTATATATATATATATATATATATATAAAGTTAATCGAAAAATGAAAACACAAAGAGAAAACACAACAACGCGAGGACGTGGAACAAATATAGTGTTATTGGACGCTCAGGAAAGGAAAGAAAGAAGGAGAATTTAACGTTTCGAGTGGAGCTCTTCGTCAGAAACATAGGAAAAGGAAAGATCCAAGGAAGGGAAGATGGGGGAAAATAAATCGCCAACAGTACACATGCGGTCACATTTTGAATGACCGGAATGGAATGGGTGAAGAAAAAGTTCTTTCAAAGACAGGAGAGTGCAAGAGAAGAAGGTATGTGTGTATAAGTGTGGATATGTGCGTGTGCGCAGGTTTGTGTGTGTGTATATATATATATGTATATCTATCTATCTATCTATCTATCTATCTATCTATCTATCTATCTATCTATCTATATATATATGTATATATATATATATATAATATATATATATATATAATATATATATATATATGTGTGTGTGTGTGTGTGTGTGTGTGTGTATATATATATATATATATAAATATAAATATAAACATATATATATATATAATATATATATATATATATATATATATATATAATATACTAGCAGTATCGCCCGGCGTTGCTCGGGTTTGTAAGGGAAATAACTATATAAGCATTTTTAGAGAGTTATAGCCAAAAAATAGCAAAAAGATGCATTAAAAATGGTAAAAAAATGATGCTAAATTAGTTTTAAAATTGTTGACTCATCGTAGACATTTTTAGAGAGTTACTTCCCTTATATAATAGCGAAAAAATGCCTTAAAATGGAAAAAAATGATGGTAATTTTTTTTAAAATCGTAGACTCATCGTAGACGCGCGCTAATACCCAGAAGGGCTCGATATGAATCACGACTATAAGATACCCGGTTTTTGTTAAACTGCACCGCAAAATGTGGGAGTAGTTAGGAATCTAAATCGTAGGAGACAGACACACAACTTGACTTTTATATATAAAGATATATATATATATAAGCCACTAAAGCTTTTTTTTTTGTTCTCAACCGCTAGCCACTAAAGCTTTTTTTATTCTCTGTTTATTATCTCATGTTCCTTTCTGTTGAAGAGCGTAGGCTCGAAACGTAAAAAACTTTCTCACCTTTCCGAGCGTTAAACTAATACACCTGTTTGTTGTTTATACACCTGTCTTCGTCTTTTGTTTGTTTGTAAATTCCAACTATATTTATATATATATATATATATATATATATATAATATTTCGTTTAGGCATTGCTAGACTAACAACCTGGTGTAGTACTCAATATACATATGTTTCAGAAAGGAGTGTTAGCCGAGTATAGAGCAGTAATGAGAAAAAAGAAACGACAAAGGATTAAATTATTATCGTATTAAATTCATTAGCTGACAGCTGATTTGGCAATAAGATGCATTGGACCTATAGTGGAGTGCCTGAATAACACCTTATAGTTTCACCGTAGCAGCGAATATGAAGTACAATTTATTTGGGAAAGAATTTGTAGTTCTTTCCCAGGCTCCGATGAAGCTATAAGGTGTTATTCAATCTCTCGACTATGAGTCCACTGCATCTAATAGCAGAAACAGCTGTAAGCTAATGAAGTTCATAAGATAGTCATTTATTCCTTTGTCATCATATTCTTACACACACTTAATCGGCCTAGAGTAGCAGACACCGGTCAGATGGCGATATTTGTCTCGACTTCGTATTGTATATATCTATAATTCAGAGTGTGTGTGGAGGCACAATGGCCCAGTGGTTAGGGCAGCGGACTCGCGATCATAGGATCGCAGTTTCGATTCCCAAACCGGGCGTTGTGAGTGTTTATTGAGCGAAAACACATTGCGCCTTAACACACACACTGAATTATAGATATATACAATACGAAGTCGAGACAAATATCGCCAGCTGACCGGTGTCTGCTACTCTAGGCCGATGAAGGACCATGGTCCTGAAACACGTGTCTCTAGATGCAACTCCGGCGGCCGGGGGTGTTTGTCTCCCCTTCGTAAATGTATATAAGGACAGGGAAAAAAATGTGTCAAAGCCATCAGGAGGCGTCGATGCTTCCTAGGGCTATACAGCGGTGGTGTACCCCCTACTGTCACGTTCGTGTTAGATTGACAGTATACAACCATTCTATCGCCCCACCACCGTACATGTCTCTACGAGAGATTTAGAAATTTAGTATTTCTGATATATATATATATATATATATATATATATATATATATTATATATATATATATATATATATATAGTTAAATCAGTGGATGAAATGTTTCCTGACAAACAGAACCCAACTCAAGACCTATAAATGTCATCAGTGGTGTACACATGGGTATCGTATAAAGTCCACTTCACACCATTCGACTGTCTCGAATGTCATCAAAGGAACGTGTGACTGAACAGAACTACTCTCTGATCTATTAGCTGTGACTCGATGGGCGAAAAAAGCATGTTGCTAAAGGAGGGAAAATTCGAGCTCATCCGCTTTAAAAAAGAGAATTATAAGTAAGCAGCAATATACTCTTCTCTCGGGAGAGCTCTACGAAGCGTCAAATATTATAAGAGACTTAGATGTATTTGTAGACAGCAACCTAAGCTGGAGTGAACACATCGGCACTAAAATTGGTATGGACCATAATTCTTTGGACTAGAAAGTTCTAAGGATTATTTATCCTTAGAATTTTCTACCACCCCTCTCTTCTCTATTATTGTGATTCCCTCATCATTCTCTACGTTTGCTACATCTTTCCTTTGAATATTGCTGCCCACTATGGTCCCCCCACATAAAACAAAACATTATGAGAATCGAATCGCCCTAGAGATCGATCACAATAAAATGAATGATACGACAAAGCATGACTATTAGGATCGCCTCAAAAGCCCAAGGCTCAAATTTTATTCTCTGAGTATGAGCTTTACATCATTTGTAGTGACGCAGTGCTCATGCTCATAGAATAAAGTATGAGCATTTCATTATTTACATAATGTGGAAAATATTCCATCAACATTATCTAAATGCTTCCAGCATCAGATTTTTAAAAAAATCACCCAAGGTTTAGAACCGTACGCCGCCTACAAATATCGAGCTCACATCATATAACAACATTGTGGCAAATTATTTTTATCTTCATTGGTCCTGTTTTATTCAATATTTATTCTGAAAGAAATCAAAGACGATTTAGACTCTATAACATTCTAAGGGTGCATGGATAAATTCCTCCAAAAAATACCGGACAAACCACCGACACCTTGATGCAGACAACTCGCTGTGCGAGTGGGTTATATGTGCTAAAACAGGACACCAGGTGCTAAAACTACTCCAGGTGATGTTATTGAATTAGACATGGTCTTGACCAATAATGGCCAAAGCCTAGCAATGTTTACTAAGTTATATAAGTACTCTTTAAATTAATAAGTTTTGCTTTATTTAATAACTCGAAAATTTCAACGTTCAGCCTTATTATCTGATTATAAGCGTATCGATAAATGTATGAATGTATGTATGTATGTATGTATGTATGTATGTATGTATGTATGTATGTATGTATGTATGTATGTATGTATGTATGTATACGTGTGCGTGTGTGTGTATGCACAAACATACATACACACATACACATACGTATCCATATACACATACATAACTGCAAATTAATATAAATCTTCTCCCTCATCTCTCCTATACAAATGAAGAGTAATCGACTCACATATGTTACTTAATGCTCTTCTCGGTTCGTCAGTTCCTGTCGTCAACGACTTTATATGTTTATTCAAATTACAAAACTGAATGAAATTTAAAGCGACTCGTGTGTCAGCTGTTTATTGTATACTAGTGTTCCTGTGTCGTCAAAAATGCCAACAGTTCTTTTATTCCTTTACTTGTTTCAGTCATTTGATTGCAGCCATGCTGGAACACTGCTTTTAAGGGTTTTAGTCGAACAAATCAACCCCAGAACGTATTTTTTCTTAAAGTCTTGTACTTATTCTATCGGTCTTTTTAGTCGAGCGGCTAAGTAAACGCACCAACGCTGGTTGTCAAGTGGTGATGGTGGGGACAAACAGAGACACAAAGACACACACACATAGATATAAACATATATATACGACCTGCTCCTTTCAGTTTCCGTCTACCAAATCCACTCACAAGGCTTTGGTCGGCCCGAGGCTATAGTAGAAGACATTTACTCAAGATGCCATGCAGTCGGACTAAACCCGGAATCATGTAGTTAGGAAGCAAGCTTCTTGCCGCATACACACGCCTGTGCCTTTAATCAATGATTAAAATGGTACATCAAAACAATGGGAGAAGCCATTGATAAATGTCAGCAATCGACTAAATGTATTTACATAGATATGAAGCATCTGACATATTCCAGGGTGTTAGTTTATCTGTAACATTGCTTGTACACTGGTAGTGAATCCTTTGTCAGCCCTGTTAACGAAATGTCAAAGCTACATACTGGAATATCCAAAAAGAATAAAATTAGTACCACGTACATATTTTCTGTTGATGACCTAAAGCAGAGGTTCCCAACCAGGCTCCACAAAAGCTTTAAGAGGATCCACGAGTAAAGAATTGTAATTTGTAGGTCCATATATAAATTTTGTTTACTATGAGAGGTACCTGTATTTATTGAAATTTTCATGATTTGTATTTGGAATTTATGTTATAAATATAACGAAATTATTACATTGTTAATTTTTACTAACCTACAAACAAATATTTTAATTCAAAAATTTACAAGTGCATATATGAGGTTCATATAAGATATGATAGTTCTCAGGTGGGTCCACAAGCAAAATAAGGTTGGGAACCCCTGACCTAAAGCTATAATCTGGTAACACGAATAACATCAAGAGACAATTAGAACTAGTCTCAACATTCTCACGGGGCATAGGAATGGAGTTTGGGCAAGATAAAGGTTCATATATGATAGTCAAATGAGCAGCAATAGCTTGTTTATGATCCCTATTTCTAATGATGAAAACTATAAGTATCTCGAAATCGACGAGAATGTTGCATACGTTGGTGCTGTAAGAAAACCAGAATAAGAAAAGAGTACGTCTACAAACTCCAGAAAACATGGAACTCAGAGCTGTCTGCGTTTAAGAAGATCATATCTCACAATACTTTTACAGTGCCAGTGCTAGTACCGACAATTGGGATATTAGATTGGACACTTGACGAGATCTGAGGTCTTGATAACAAAACGATAAAGATACTGACCACCACTGGCAGCTTCACATCAACAGGAACACCAATGGAATCTGTGTGAGATTAAGAGATGATGATAGAAGCATATAGTGAATGCAAACAGCCTTTGAATGTCGCATTGTGTTGCTCAAACAACACCTGCTGAACAGTAAAGAAAGAAATGAGTACATACCATGCATACTCAAAAGTGAGAGCAACACCATCTTCAAGGTAGGGGAAGAATTCTTGAGCAAGTACTTCGGGAGTACAACTGCTTCATTTGACCGGAAGGAGACTGGGCTGGCCTACCCAAAAACTATCTTGGAGAAAAATCTATCATACCACAAAAACAAAAAGGAATGCATGGGTACATACCCTGTGAGCTAGGGGATAACAACCGCATCGGTAGAGAGAATAGCCTCTCCAGGACCTGTGATAAGTGTATTATATCCTATCTAGAAGGATGTCTTCGCTATCGTTTATCATCTACTAAATACCTGCTAAACAAGAGAGACAAAGATATCGCCAAACTTCTACGTTTTGATAGAAACTGTCAGTTATGCTATATCAGAATGGACGACATCACCCACATCATCAGCAACTGCTTCAAAAAGTCTACGAGATGCTACCTGCCCTTTAGACATGATATAGTTTTTCAAACTATTTACAATGCTATCCGCAGGAAGTACTGTCCTAACGGATATTTCAAAAGCTTGTCAGAACCAGAATGTATCCACACTTTTAAAAACGATACTGGTGGAATACTCCAATAAAAACAGCAATCCAATGCAAACACAACAGACTTGATATTCGTTTTGTGAGACAGGGACCAGAAGTCATGCACTGCTACCCAGCAGATGTGAGTGTACCATTAAACTATAAATTTATAAATTCATAAATTTATATATCTATATATATATTTATATAAATTTATATGTCCTAGCAGACAAAGTATGAAACTGTAATTTTAAATGTAAGTATACTAATGGCTTGCTAAAGATATAACTTGTACAAGTTTTGTGACAATTTCTATGGATGCTTCAAACCGAAAATCTGTTGAAATGAGACCTTCCCCTATTTAATAGTACATTCCTGTTCAATGAGGCAGCTGAGATCTTGATTAGTGACTTAATTATTGGCGATCATGGGTTGATGGATTTTGTAGAAACAGCAACAGCATAAGCTTTTGGTGATGCAAAATGAAAAATCTAGAACACCATTTAACCAATTAATGACCAAATCTGGAAAGTATCTCGTTGGCATTGGCTGGAGTGCATGTTTCGCAACAGTTGTTGAGGTATTGCCAAATCTTATAGTAAATTATTGTGAAAATTGTGAAATATTTTGAAATATTTTCACAATATTTGCATGCAACGCAGCTGAAAGAATATTACTTACATTGTTGCTGGCTTGACATCCCACTTTTGTGCCCAAGAGCACTGCCCAGAAGTGAAAACATAATTGTTTGGAAAGGATTTTGGAGGAATGTATTTATGGCTTTTATTTTTGGGCAGCTCCGTCTCTTCAACAAATCGATTGTGGACTTGAAGAAGGATAACGCCAAAACAGCCGTATTCAAAGTGAAAATGCAAAATTTATTTACAAATATAGATTAACGGCTTTGGCGAGAAAAGTTGATTGTGTGTGTGTGTGTAGGATCGGAACTGATAATTGACAGAGAAGTTATTTAAGAGATATTTAGTAGTGTTTAACAATATTTACCAGAGTTTGTCTCAATAATTCGGGAACTAAGGTAAAATTTGTGCTCCGCCGAGAATGTCAAACAGTACCGAAACATGGCCAAAACTGTCTCCTGTACTTGCTGAAGTGATTAAAATAACATTAGCCATTGCTTTATCACATAAATACGAGGGTCGTTCAATAAGTAATGCCCCTGACCCACTTGCAGTTGCATGTGCACTTATTTATACCTCTATAGATTAAGTGGCGAATTACAGCTCTGAACTAATTGTGGTTTCTGATTTACAGGTGTTTGAACTGAGTCAAGTGTGAAATGGAGCCTGTTGAGTGTCGAGCAGTGATCTGGTTTTTGTATTTGAAAGGACGCACACCACGGGAGACTTTTGATGAAATGAAAGTAACTTATGGTGATGATGCCCCATCATATGACCTTGTAAAACGCTGGCATTGTGAATTCAAACATAGTCGGAACTCTGTGGAAACAGCTCCCAGATCTGGTCGCCCCCTTCTGCCGTTGATGAGACGTCTGTCCGTCAAGTTGAGGCTGCCATTTTGGAAGGTCAACGCATAACTATTCGCCAAATAGCCCATAAGGTCAAGATTAGTACCGGGTCTGTGGAAACTATCATTCATGACCATTTGCATATGCAAAAGGTGTCTGCCAGATGGATTTCCAGGTTGCTCACACCTTTCCAGAAGCAAGAACGCGTTGAGTGCTCGAGGATGAATTTGGAGATGAGTCAAAATTTTTCAAAAGACTGATCACACAGGATAAAACCTGGGTCCATCACTATGATCCATAGACCAAAGCCCAGTCAATGCAGTGAAAGCACCGTGACTCACCTCCTCCAAAGAAGGCAAGGGTGCAACCCTCCGCTGACAAGGTTATGCTCACATTTTTCTGGGACCAGGACGGAGTAGTGATGACAGATTTCCTGGCAAAGGGTACCACAATTACAGGAGCCTATTATGCTTCACTTTTGAGGAAATTAAGAGAAGCTATCAAAATCAAGAGGCGGGGCAAGATCAGCAAAGGCATCCTCCTCCTGCAGGACAACGCTCCGGTCCACAACTCGCGTGTCGCCAGATCAGAAGCACAGGCGTGCAGCTATGAACTCCTCCCCTTGCACCCTCTGATTTTCACCTCTTCCCAGCCATGAAGTTGTTTTTGAAAGGAAAGCGTTTCCCAGATGATACAGCCTTGATTTCTGAAGTCAAGTCGTGGTTGGAGGACCAAGCTGGGGTCTTCTACAAAAACGGTCTCCAGAGCTGTATCAAACGATGGGAGAAATGCATAACTCTGGGTAGTTCCTATGTAGGAAAAGACTAATAACTGTGCCAAGTGTCGTTGCTCTACTGCTATGAGAAGTGGGTCAGGGGCATTACTTATTGAACGCCCCTCGTAATTCTGCTTAGGTAATGAATATAATGTAATTCATGCTTATTAGATTATACAGTAAATGTTAACACTAAGTTCTTGTAACAATAGTCTGAATAGGGTCAAATAATACACACAATGTACATGAATGAATACATATACACAAACACGCACTTAACACACACACACAAACTAATTATATATATATACGAAATATACGCATGGTTATATATAAGTACATGCATATACACATTTTCACATGCGCAAATGTGTTTGTGTGTGTGTGTGTGTGTGTGTGTGTGTGTGTGTGTGTGTGTGTGTGTGCGCGTGCGTGTGTGCATTTAACTATAGTGATGATGATGATGATATATATATATATATGTATCTTTATTGCCCACAGGGGGCTAAACATAGAGGGGACAAACAAGGACAGACAAAGGGATTAAGTGGATTACATCGACCCCAGTGCGTAACTGGTACTTATTTAATCGACCCCGAAAGGCTGAACGGCAAAGTCGACCTCGGTGGAATTTGAACTCAGACGAAATAGCGCTAAGCATTTCGCCCGGCGTGCTAACGATTCTGCCCTATGTACGTATGTATGTATGTATGTATGTATGTATGTATGTATGTATGTATGTATGTATGTATGTATGTATGTATAATGTAGGTGAGAAAAGCAACTCGATTAGCCACAAAAAGCACTTATATCTTAATAAGTTGACGAAAGCGGGGGTGCGAGAACACTACGTACCATAGTGAGATAAGCTGAGAAATGAAGAAGCAGATATATCCATATCACGTGATTTCGAACTCTAATGCGGTGCATCTCAGTTCTCGTCAGTGGAATTTACTGCGGCTCGGGTTAAGCTTAACTCGGTTGGTCAACTCAAAGAAAAGATAAGTGCTTTTTGTGGCTAATTGAGTCGTTTTTTATTGTTGCTTCTAGCAATGCTGGTAGTGTTTTGTTCCCTTGTTAATAAATTTTCCTGTAGGTTTTAATTGCTAATGGGCCACCTATATTATTTATTGAATACACTTCCACCATTTTGAAATAACGTACACATTCAACGGTTTTTTCTTTGACTTGACGATGCGAATTATATTTAACCCTAGGCGCAGTAAGATCCACTGACGTGATCTGA
This sequence comes from Octopus sinensis, assembly GCF_006345805.1. Classification (NCBI taxonomy): domain Eukaryota; kingdom Metazoa; phylum Mollusca; class Cephalopoda; order Octopoda; family Octopodidae; genus Octopus; species Octopus sinensis. Next base: position 34,230,823 of record NC_043002.1, on the reverse strand, counting down.
GACGCATCGCATCAGAATTCGAAATTACGTGATATTGATATATCCTACTTAACTTTTGAGTCTGTCTCACTAAGGTACGTAGCTTTTTTGCTCTCTCTCTCTCTCTCTTCGTCAACTTATTAAGATAAGTACTTTTTGTAATTGAGTCGTCTTTGACTCTTGTTTCTAGCAATGCTGGTATAATTTTGTACCCTTATTTATAAATTTTATCTCTCTCTCTCTCTCTCTCTCTATATATATATATATATATATATATTTACGACAACATAATGATTAATTGTTAGAATAACGTTCAATGATATTAATTGAAGTATTAATCTGATGCTAAACAAACATTTTAAATTACCTATACAGTAATTAGTATAAATTAATGACTAATTTGATCATTTCTAATACTGAAGTCAATATATGTTCACATACATACACACACTTCGGTGTGCACAATTGAAACAGCATTAAATTAAAATCGCCATCTGGTTATCGTACACATTATGTAGATGCAAATATACATAAATACATAAACACATACATAAATGAATGTATTTATACACACACACACAGACACACACACACATATATTTATATATATTATTCTTTTACCTGTTTCAGTAATTTAACTGTGGCCACGTGGGTGCACCACCTTTAAGGGTTTTAGTCGAACAATCGGCTCCAGCACATAATTTTTAAACCCGGAACTGATACTCTTTACATGTTTCAGTCATTTGACTGCGGCCATGCTGGAGCACCGCCTTTAGTCGAGCAAATCGACCCCGGGACTTATTCATTTGTAAGCCCAGTACTTATTCTATCGGTCACTTTTGCCAAATCGCTAAGTAACGGGGACGTAAACACACCAGCACCGGTTGTCAAGCAATGCTAGGGGGACAAACACAGACACACACACACAAACACAAACACACACACACACACATACGCACACACATACACACAGACACGCAAACACACATACACACACACACATATACATATATATATGTACATATATACGACGGGCTTCTTTCAGTTTCCGTCTACTGGATCCACTCACAAGGCTTTGGTCGGCTCGAGGCTATAGTAGAAGACATTTGTCCAAGATGCCACGCAGTGGGACTGAACCCGGAACCAGATGGCTCGTAAGCAAGCTACTTACCACACAGACACTTCTGCGCCTATTAAAAATAGGGAACGCTTCACGAATTTGCGTGTCATCCTATCGGACTCTAAATTACAGCGACGTAATGACACCAATACTGGTCATCAAGCGGTGATGGGGCTGATAAACACAAATACAACACACATACACACACACGCACACACACACACACACGCACACACGCACACACCACACACACGCACACACGCACACACACACACACACACACACACAACACACACACACACACACACGATGGGCTTCTTTCAATTTCCGCTTACCAAATCCATTGATAATGCCCGAGGCTATAGTAGAAAACACTTGCCACCCGGAACCATGTGATTCTTTCCACACAGCAACAACTGCGTATTATATGTATATATATATATATATATATATATATATATAATGCATATACATATACATATGTGTGTTTGTGTGTGCGTCTGTGTATATATATATATATATATATGTGTGTGTGTGTGTGTGTATTGATACTTCAGGTTTAAAACAATTCGTAACGCACTGGCTGCCTTTTGGTTTATATTATTATCATTATTATTATTACTATTATTATTATTATTATTATTATTATTATTATTATATTATTATTATTATTATTATTGAGTGAGAGAGCAGTGCATGCCATCAAAGTGACACTCGGGTAGTATATATGGAGCTCGGTATACCCTTCTGATAGGGATACACTAGGCTCATGCATCACACCCATATGTACACGACATGGTGATCTCATATCAAGATAAAAAGCGAATGACCTTGCAGGTGAGGCCAAGTTAGAATTTTCTTCAGGTTAAGTAGCCCATCTCGCTCGAAAGGTCCCTGATTAAGGGTTGCTTATGGATGTTCAACAAAGCACCAAAATTTCGAGAGGTGAATTATTCAAACCCCAAAGAATTCCTCTCAACACATATGGCTATGATGCTCCCCAACTACTTCTGCTTGTGATCAGAGATGCACATATCGTCAGCCACCAAGGGACATGCTCAGCTGTCTAAGGTCGGAACTTGTATAAATCTGAACTTGTAACCTGTATAAAGTAGCTGCAGATTTCTCAATAATTCAGCGTAGGTGTTCTCTTTTTCACTGATCTTCACCTTTATGTTAACATCTACTTGGTAACTAATTTCCACAACTCTACACAGCTTCTCTCCTCCATCCCAAATCAGCTCTGTTATGCTTACATTTTATTGAGATCTTCACTAAGACATTCCTCCAGTGTTCCTTTTTATTATGAGTGTCTATGGTTTCTACCATATTGTTGGTTCTTATTTCTTTGTCCTCTGGGTTATCCTCCCGACGGATTTCATTATGAGTGTCCTAGTTACAACATCATGTCTCATCAGTAGATAATACCGTGATGACATTTTCGGGCAACTGCTTATAATGTGGGTGATATTTTCGGTGTGAACTCCACAAAGTCTGCATCGGTTGTCACATTTTACTGCTTTTCCTGCATCTCTATCTCTTTTGTGCATCAAGTACTTCGTTGATATTTCCAGTTCATGGATTGCAAACGCATACCCTTCAAAGTGAGAGGTAGTAATCCGGCTATTGGTCCATGATAAACTGCTTTAATGATCGATGTTACTATCATCTCGGAGCTTTCAACTAACGTATTCATGCATAGACTTCTGTTGTATGTATGTGTGTCATTATTCTTTTATTTGTTTCAGTCAATTGACTGCGGCCATGCTGGAGCACCGTCTTTAGTTGAGCAAATCGACCCCAGGACTTATTATTTGTAGGCCTAGTACTTATTCTATCGGTCTCTCTTGCCGAACTGCTAAGTTACGGGGACGTAAACACATCAGCATCGGTTGTCAAGCGATGTTGGGAGGACAAACACAGACACAAAAACATATACATACATATATACATATATACGACTGGCTTCTTTCTGTTTGCGTCTACCAAATTCACTCAGAAGGCTTTGGTCGGCCCGAGGCTATAGTAGAAGACACTTGCCCAAAGTTCCACGCAGCGGAACTGAACCCGGAACCATGTGGTTGGTAAGCAAGCTACTTACCACATAGTCACTCCTGCGTCTGTTCAGTTTTATTTCAAAATTTCTTGCCAATTGAGAAAGCGCCGGTTTCTAACCTGGATTCAAGGTCCCTCCATTGGGATTTCAACATCAATAACAATGTATATATATATATATATATATATGTATGTATGTATGTATGTATGTATGTATGTATGTATGTATGTATGTATGTATGTATGTATGTATGTATGTATGCATGCGTATCTGTGTGTGTACTTGCGCCCGAAGCTCCGGTCACACTAGTTAAACATGTGAAACATGTTAAAACGGCCTGAGCACGGTGCTAGAAATGTTAGTAATCGGTAGAGTGGAACCGCCTGGAACGGTCTGGTTGTCGGCAGAATGGGAATGGTGAGAGACAGGATTCTTATAGAGACAGAGCAAGTATTGAAGAGAGGCAGAACTGTAATATGTTGGAGGTTAGAATCAGTGTGGCAAGAAATCACACCCCCTCGCACACACAAACACGCGCGCGCGCGCGCACACACACACACACACACACACACACACACACATACACAAATACACAAGTATATCCTTTAAGAGAAATAATTCAGTGACCAGTGGCGTGAATTAAGGCAAAAAAAAAAAAATGTCGAAGAGATTTATATTAAATCTTATCTTCGCTTTAAGACAAGATAAATTAACACCTGGCAGCGGCAATTGTGACCAATCGCGATTAAGATAATCTGAAAGCATCGTCAGGTTTTCGTAATTAACCAACCCCTCCCCCACCCTTCACTGAAAGAAAGAAAAATTGGATAGTTAACGGAAACACAGCAAGAAATTCTCTTTCTTTCTTACTTGTTTCAGTCATTTGACCACGGCCATGCTGGAGTAGCGCATTTAGTCGAGCAAATCGACCTTAGGACTTATTCTTTGGAAGCCTAGTACTTATTCTATGGGGTCTCTTTTGCCGAACCATCAAGCGATGCTGGGGGACAAACACAGACGCACAACATATACACACATATACATACATACATACATACATACATATATATATATATATATATATATATATATATATATATATACAGAGATACGCATTGTTGAAGTTTTGTGGTACACATAATTCCAAGAACACATACTTAAATTTTAGGTATCTTCAATGAAAAGTGGATGTATTTGCACTCTCAAAAAGGCTGTCTCGTGTTATAAACCCCGTTATTGGGGTTAAATAATATTCTGAGATGGTGAAATTTTGGAAATCGTCCTTATTTAGTACTTAATAGTTATGTTGTTATTTTCATTGAAATGGGAGGTATGTGAAATTTCACAGGGTGTGTTTGCCTCACCCACTTTAAGCCCCCTAATCCAATGGAAAGTAAATTTCATGTAGCTCATGGTTTTTCTCGTAAAATTTTACATGAGAACACATACTATGTTTTCATGTATCTTCTATTTCCTTTCGTCCTATAGATGTGCAGACACACAGACGTTGAGCTTTATTACATAGATGTAAGTGACCTACTTGAGGGTTGTACTGTGAGAAAAGAATGGAGAGCAGTGGTTCAGTAGTATTGAATAAATAGATCAGTGGATATTTAATTCTTGAGATAATAAGTCTTAAATTGGCTCCAACTATTTCGCTGATTTCATGTGTAAGTTATTTCATGGCGGAGACATTGTTGTGTATTTAGACAATGGAGGTATGTTGATAGTATTGGTTTCAAGTTTTTGGCACAAGGCCAGCAACATGTTGATAATATTAATGATAACATTAAGACGGCGAGCTGGAAGAATCGTTCGCAAAACCGGGCAAAATGCTGAAGGGTATTTCGCTGTCTTTACGTTCTGAGTTTAAATTCCGCCGAGGTCAACTTTGCCCTTTCATTCTTCCGGGCTCGGTAAAATAATTACCAGTTGAACACTGGGTTCGATGTTGCTGTCCTTTTGCCAGCAAAGATTCAAAGGATTCAAGAGTTCAAATACCGCCGAGGTCAACTTTGCCGTTCACCCTTTCGGAGTCGACTTTGCCTTTCATCCTTTCGGGGTCGGTAAAATAATTACCAGTTGAGAACTGGTGTCGATGTAATCGACTTATCCTCACCCCCGATATTGCTGTCCTTGTCCCCCAAAATTTGAAATCAATATTAGCATTTAGATGAAGGCGGAGATCTGACAGAATCGTTAGCACGTTGGGCAAAGTGCTTTGTGACATTTTTTTCCGTCATTACGTTCTGGGTTCAAATACCGCCGGGGTCGACATTGGCTTTCATCCTTTTGGGAGTCGATAAAATAATCTCCAGTCGAGAACTGGTATCGAATGTAATCGACTTATCCCATTCCGGAAATTGCTGGCCAAATTGTACCAAATTTGAAACCATTATTGTTGATAAGCTGAAGGAGCTAAAAGGTCAGTGATGGAGAGATAACGGCTGGGTTTTGAGGTAAAGAGAAAAAGAGATAAATTCAGAAATCAGTTGGTCACGCAGACATAGGTCTCAAGACTGATGCAGAATGACTGTCCAAGATGACAGACACACTGACCTCTGTACTCTCGACGTTGATGTGAGATGAGTGCAAGCGCCAAGATTTGGCTGGATTTAATGATAACCGAGAGAGATGAGCTAAGATTTGATGGAGATGGGTAGAAAAGAGACATAAAACTGGCAACTGATTTTGAGTGGAGTAACTAGCAATTGTTAGGTACGACGGTATTGACATCCAGACAGAGAGTGGGGGGGGGGAGGAGGGAATAATGAAAGAGGGATATAGAAATGAAACGGAAAGGGAGAAGGAGGGAGAGAAGACAGGAAAGGGGAGAGAAGGAAGAGGAGTGTGTATACAGAGGCAATTGTACTGCAATTAAGTGTCTATACAGACAACCGTACTGCTATATGATATATATATATATATATATATATATAACTCTTTTACTTGTTTCAGTCATTTGACTGTGGCCATGCTGGAGCACCGCCTTTTAGTCAAGCAAATCGACCCCAGGACTTATTCTTTGTAAGCCTAGTACTTATTCTATCCGTTTCTTTCGCCAAACCGCTAAGTTACGGGGACGTAAACACGCCAGCATCGGTTGTCAAGCGATGGTGGAGGCACAAACACAGACACACACACACACACACACATATATATATATATATATATATATTTAATAATAATATGGGTTAAATTAATTAATTAATAATTATTAATTTTACCAAGTTAAAAAACCTTTTTAGGTGAATTATACAAAATATTCTATAATTGTAATATATATATATATATATTATATATTATATATATATATATATATATATATATATGTGTGTGTGTGTGTGTGTGTGTGTGTGTATGTTAGTAGGTTTGGAGATGATGTACAGGTATTATATATTAGAAGAAATGAGGTACTCAGAAATCCGGATGTTTTTATTTACAGATATTTATTAGTATGTTACATGTTTTTATACATCATTTATCATATATCATATAAGCGCTTTCGTCCATTCTATTGGAGTCTTCAAGACTCCACTATAATGGACGAAAGCGCTGATATATGATATATGATAAATGATGTATAAACACATGTAACATACTAATAAATATCTGTAAATATAAAACCATCCGGATTTTTGAGTACCTCATTTCTTCTAATATATATATACTAGCATTAAAGACCCGTCGTTGCCGGGTCATAGTGCTAGTGCATGTATATATGTGTATATATATATGTACATATTACATGTACATCTATATATATACATCTACACATAAAATACAAAATACAAAGTTATAACTTGATATCGCTAGTGATAACGATACTCAAAATATATAACAGACTGGAATTGTTAGCCCGTCTCTTGTAATTTCGATCAATTGTATCTTGTCCTCCCTCTTGTATAGAAGTGTGGCTACAATCCAGCCTACCTCTACTTCAGGGGGGGGGCATTTAAAATTTTTTTCTGGGACGTCCTACGTCCCATATATATAAAATTAAAAATAAAATATTTCCAATTTGCAAGTTCGAGTCGAGTACTCCCTTGCACGCTCCGTTGACTCGAACCTTGCTTCTATTGTGGCGAATTTACCGCCTCTGATTAGATACCTTTCATAGTCGCACTAAGACACTTTTCGAAGGTGCTTTCCTCCACGTGTTCAAATCTTCTTTTTCTCTACATTGTATACTTTATAGACAATAGTCTTTTCTTTAATTTAATTTTTTATTTCCATCTGGACTATTCCATTTCTGCACGCTAATTTTATTTTTAATTTATTCCCATTCATGTGAAACCACTTATTCAAGTTCAAGTCATTGATGCAATTTTATACCAATTGCTATTTTTACTTTTGTTATGTTACGATTATATTATACTTTAGTTTGATTTTACTTATTACTTACTACATATAATTCAATTGTTATTATTATTTTTATTGTTAAAGTGAAAGTATCTGACATAAAATAGAGAAACGTTTTTGTTTCACTTTTAACACGTAATACTGAAATAGTGGAGAATATGTGATATTGCTGTGGGCTCGCCCTAGGCAAAAAGTTGAACTTTTTTTTGCCGATGACACTCCCCGGCATGTGTAAAATTTGAATGAAATTGGTTGTGTAGTTCTCAAGTTTTAGGGAAACACACAGACAGACAGACACACATTCTCAGTTTTATATATATAAAGATATATATATATATATATATATATAAACTGTACTGCTATATGATACACCTACTATAAACATAGAGAACTGTAGTGATGTGCGATACAGTTCATTGACAGCGACAACGAATTAAATAAAATATTGCCTGTTCATGCTATATGCATTCGATATTGTAAGGAAAGAAAAAATAACGAACAACCGAACTGTCGGCTTTCGTATTTTGAATCGCCTACCTAAAGCTTATAACATGATATAATGTAAGAAAAATATACTAAATGTACGTTCGCTTCTGTTTTACACATTTACATACATTTGCTTCTAACAAATATGAATACACTCATGAATATATTCATATACAATATGCTTTCATATATTCTTGTTTGTAATGTATACAGGTCGAAATATTGGGTAGAATTATTATCGTTGTTTGTGCTCATAAATAATTGTATATCAATATATATCAATATATCAATATTTCAGGCGGCGAGCTGGCAAAAACGTTAGCACGCCGGGCGAAATGCGTAGCCGTATTTCGTCTGCCGTTACGTTCTGAGTTCAAAGTCGTGTTAGTTGTACAGAACTTTCTTGGAAATCATAGAGTTGAAAACTATGCTGATTTAATAAACAACACGCTAACAGCGTATGAAAGAACGGGACGCCGAATGTCCCTTAAAATGCACTTCTTGCATTCTCATCTTGATTTTTTTCTAATAAATCTTGGTAGCGTTAGTGATGAGCATGGAAAGAGAGGTTCCACCAGGACATATCTGAAATGGAAACGAGGTATCAAGGTCGGTTCAATCCACACATGATGGGTGACTACTACTGGTTCCTACAACGGGAGACCAGCACGATAAATAAGCGCAAGAGCAAGTGTCTCAAATATTCCTGAGCTGAGCATAACAAAAATAAAGTAAGTATCCCCTTAACATAAATATACTATGTACCATTATATTATAATACATTTGCCTTGAACATAAATATACTATATACAGTACAAATATACTATTATCATAATTATGCGCATAACTCAATATCTTGATGTGCTACAGCAATTCTGAGTTCAGATTCGTAATCAGCGTACTCGATTTAGTCTAGTGCGGCACCATTTGTCTGGGTAGCAGGCAATTATTATTATTTTTTTTTTGATAGCCAGTGTTTTCTTTAATGCATTAGGAAATTCCGCTGCTGCTTGCTCGTCAGCTGATGCACTTTCACCTTGCTTCTTAATGG
>NC_043002.1:34206769-34216769 GCF_006345805.1 Octopus sinensis | reverse complement strand
CTTCTCAAATCGTGCAAACGAGCCCTTGCAAAACCGCTACAGCTTCTTTTCAGAGCTTTCTTGCAAGTGGTAAGCTCCCAGTCAAATTGAAAGAGGGGGTAATATGCCCTATCCATAAGGGAGGTAGCAGAGCAGATGCTAAAAATTATAGGCCTATCTCTCTGACCTCACACATCAGCAAAGTCATGGAACGAATAGTCCGTAAGAAACTAATCATGTTCCTTGAAGAAAATGACTTGCTGTCTGACACCCAGCATGGATTTCGACCAGGTAGAAGCTGCCTAACACAGCTCCTGCAACACTATGACTGGGTGTTGAAACAGTTACTAAATGACTCAAATGTGGATGTAATATATCTCGACTTTGCAAAAGTCTTTGATAAAGTCGACCATGGTATGATCTGTCACAAACTGCGTGGTCTCGGCATAGGCGGAAAACTTGGAGAGTGGCTGCACAACTTCCTAAAAGACAGAAGACAGGCAGTTGTGAGCAATGAAGCCACCTCCAAGGAAACACAAGCGGTGTCCCACAGGGCACTGTCTTGGGGCCACTGCTGTTCATAGTGGCCCTTTCAGACATGCCTTCAGTTGCTACGATGGCCACCCTTGCTAGCTATGCAGATGACACAAAAGTCTCCCACACAATACAAAACCCTGAAAATATTGCGCATCTGCAACAGGAGTTGGACACAATATACAGGTGGGCTGAGGACAACAACATGCAGTTTAATGCAGGTAAGTTCCAGGCCCTGCGCTACCGGCACACAAAGGTAAACGACGTGCAGACTGGATACACTGGCCCGGGAAGAATTGCAATCCCTGAGTCAAAATCAGTGCGTGACCTGGGCATTGACATGAGCAATGATGCATCTTTCCAAGTGCATATTACTAATCTGGTGATAAAATGCAGACGGCTAGCTGGATGGATTCTCCGAACTTTCAGAACAAGAGAGAAGGAGAAACTGATGGTCCTATGGAAAATATTCGTCCTCAGCCGCTTGGACTACTGCTCCCAACTATGGTCACCTCACAGTATAAAACTAACAGCAGAACTCGAAGCAATTCAGAGAAGCTACACAAAGAAAATCGTCTCAATGCAAAATATCAGCTACTGGGAAAGACTGAAAGTATTAAACCTCTTCTCCCTAGAGCGGAGGCGGGAGAGATATGCGGTGATATACATCTGGAAAATCCTGGAGGGTCTTGTCCCAAACTTTGGCATTCAAAGTTACCCCAACCGCAGAACGGGGCGCCACTGCATGGTGCCAAAGATTCCAACATAACCATCAAAATACAGGTCCAGATACTACAACAGCTTGGGTTTCAGAGGACCACAGCTCTTTAACATCCTCCCTAAATGCCTGAGAGACTTACATGGTAGGATGTGGGTTTCTTTAAAACTAAAATGGATCTCTTCTTGTTGGGAGTCCCAGATGACCTACTCACGACAGGAGACGCAGATGCGGGCAGCAGCATCGAACTCCCTTGTTGATCAAGTGCCACGTATCAGAGGTGGATTCACATATTAGTGTAGCTCATTCAGCGGCCTTCGGGCTAAAACATTTTTAAGGATTTAAGGATTATATATATATATATATATATATATATATATATATATATATATAGATATATATATATATATATATATATATATATATATATATATAATGCACACGTTTACTAGGTTAATATAATTTTTCATATATCTTGCATTGTTTGTCGACCGTTTCGCTTTCGCTAGTCATAGCATTGATATTTAAATACGTATTTTCTTAAGAAGAATTTTTTGTCCATGTTATACATGAAATTTAAGAATGAATGATAGAACAAGCAAAAGAATTTAAGTGGAGGGTATTGGTTATCGTTATTATTGTACGCAGGAGAGATAATTATTCAGCTTTCGGTAATGGGGGTGGGGAATATATATATATATATATATATATATATACAGAAACTTAAAAACCAGAGTAGTGAGGAGAAATATGCAGTGATGGGTATGTAATCGTGAATTAAAATATGTAAAGAGATCAAAGTTGGTTATGCGTGCATATTTAGACGTGTACTGTATTTTTCGATGAAAAAAGTTTCTTTATTTAAACATTCTTGTAAAGAAATTATATCTTTGCACTGTTAGAGGGGAGAAAACTGTGAAATTTGGTTTGATGTTACTTGCACATTTCTCTGTGTGTTTACTTAAAGGAATTTGTCTGTATTGCGGGAACCGGATCTGCTCTTTATGTAGAGTGGTTCTCCGTCCCAATGTCATACTCGCCTGTCCTGTATAGTGATGTCCACAACCCGAGCATGTTATTACATAGATTAGGTTCTCAGAGGCACAAGTGAAGTTGGTTTTAATTGTGAACCTCGCTCGTTGTTTGAAAAGGAAATCCGAACCTTCAAGTAGGTTGGGGCATGTTCCAAATTTTGGGCGTCCATATTTTTTAACCGTTTGTTTCGTGGTTGTTGTGTAAAACTTCGCATTTGTTAGAAGTCTCTTTAGCGATTTATGTTGCTTTTTGCATTTGATGCGTTTATGCGCTTTCAGGATGTTGTCCGTTTTGGGATCTCTAAAGGGAAATTTTGCACAATAGTGTTGTATGCCTCATCGTTTCTAGGGTTGAAGATTGATATATTCAGTAATGCTTTGAGATGAAGTTTGGTGTTAGGTTTTGTTGCCCTTATTGTTTTTATGTCTAATTTCTTGGCACGCTTAATTCCATCGTCTATAAGTGAGGGTGGATATTGTCTTTCAGTTAGTGTTGTTTTGAGGTCTTGAACACGAAGGTCCCGGGTAGTTCTATCGGACACTATTGTGCAAATCCTTTTTGCCAAATTAAAGGGCATATGTATTTTGATGTGTTTCAGGTGGCATGAGCTAAAGAGGTGATATTGTTTCGAGTCCGTTGGTTTATGATAGATGTCAGTTATAATTTAGTTGTTGACTTTGAGACATTATTGGTTTCCTTCGATGTTATCAATATTTACACCACCATCCCACATGACTATGGAATAAAAGCAATCAAATTCTGGTTGGAAAAGTACCCCGAAGTACTCCCGGATCGCATAAATCGAATCTTTAAAATTTATACTTCAGAACAATTATTTCCTATTTGATGATACCTGTTACCGTAAAAAATCTGATAATGGGTTATTTTCAATTCACCATATATGCAGTGTCACTTCAAAAATATGGTTATCCATTTCACCATTACACAAGAGAAAGCAAGAAAAGATACCTGGATGACTTTTTTATCATTTGGAAGGAGACCATTGATAAACTTTCGGACTTTAAATCAACTCTAAACGATATAAATAGTAACATTCAATTCACAATGGAATATAACAAAGAACAGCTTTCATTTTTGGATATTGTTGACGATGGAATTAAGCGTGCCAAGAAATTAGACATAAAACATATTTTAATTCACGATTACATACCCATCACTACATATTTTTCCTCACTATTCTAGTTTTTTAATTTCTGTGCATATAATATATATATATATATATATAATATATATATTATATATTATAATATATATTATATATATATATATATATATATATACATATATTCCCCACTCCCATTACCGAAGGATGAACAATTATTTCCTCTGCGCACAATAATAACGATAACCAATCACCTCCCCTTAAATTCTTCTACTTGTTGAATCATTCATTCGTAAACTTCACGCACAACGTGGGGAAAAAAATCTCTTTAAGAAAATAGACATTTAAATAAATTTTAATGTCATGAATAGCGAAAGCGAAACCGGTCGACAAATACAATACAAGATATATTAAAAATTATATTAAAACTAAGTAAAGTGTATGCATTTTCCTTCTTTAATTTCTGATATATATTACAACTCACCACGGAGAGATAATCGAAATTCCTCCTTTTCTGTTACAACACACACACACACACACACACACATATATATATATATATATATATATATATATATATATATATATATATAGATAGATAGATAGATAGAGAGAGAGAGAGAGAGAGAGAGAGAGAGAGAGAAAGAGAGAGAGAAAGAGAATAATAAGGTAGTCAGAATGTTGGATGATTTCCGTTGTCGGATTTATCAAAAAACGGTTCAAATTTAGATTTCTTGAGCTTTTCATAAAGAATTTTCTGGGGTTTGCCAAGCAAGGGGCAAGAAAAAAGAAAAGAATGTTTTGAGAAGGAGGGGGAAATAAAGAGGCGTGGCCTTTGTATGATCAGACTTGTTTGTTTTGTACTTAGTGGCCTTTTAAGGTGGGGGAAGAAAAAGAAGAGAAAGGAAAAATTCTTTTGTATTTGAATTGATCAAGATTTTAATTGAAAAACCAGATGTTGTTTTTTATTATTTTCAGTTAAAATTATAATTGCATTTTCAGTGCTTGCTCTTTTGTGTTCATTAAAGAATGGATAATGGAAGAAAGCGCTAAAGATATAAATAAGATGAAAATAAATAAAAAAATATATATATATATAATCAGCCAACGTTCTGACTATGTTAAAGTCCGAGACGTTCCCAGGGAAACCTCCAGACGCTTGAAGTAATTGGACCGCCCTGCCCCTGTCGGAGCATAGGTAGCCACCAGTCTGAAAGCAACGCCTTCACATCTAGGACCACCGACTTACCTTCTGGATCCAGGAAGACTGCCTTTATTTTCAAATCCAGACCTTTCCAGAAAAGCACCACCGTAACCGCCGCCCCCACCCGGCCGACACGGAATAAAAAATCTCGTATCCATCCAAAAAGGGTGATGAGGTCCCGTGGGTCGGATAGTCGGATAGTCTGGATTCACTAACGGCTGCTACGTCTACACTAAGGGACCTCAGACCATTTAAAGGGTGACCTTGTTTCCAAGGCGACCCTGATATTATGCAACCTATTCTGAGCATCACCAAGCTAAAAATAAATATTTAGGACGTAGAAGAGATCAACTTACCATTGTTGTCTGGCAGGATGGCCCCCTTTGTCTTTGGCGTGGGGTTTTCTACGAGGTTTTTAAAAAGTCTTTTTGAGAAGGTAATTTGGAAAGTTTCTTTTCAATGTGGTATATATGGTTTTGGTGAGTTTTGCAATTTGTATGTGTGACGGTGGTGCATTGTGAGTTGAGAAGACAAAGTCTCCTAACGTGGTAGTTGTATTGTCACGTAGATATGTTATTAAGTGTATGCCGTCTGTGTTGATGGCTGTGAGGTTGATGGTGTTTTGGAGTCCGTTTGTGTTGTACATTATGTTGGTGTTTGAGGTGGTAGTGCTGGTGGAGGTGGTGTTGTGTGTGTGTGTGTTCTGCTTCTTTGCGCCTCTTCTTTTTTTCCTCTATTGTTTCTTTAGACTTTTTCTTTCTTTTTTTTTTGTGCCACTCTCCCTTCTCGACCTCAGTATTCGAACAGTCCGAGTTGTATGGGTCGGGAAGGGGAATTTTCTCTGGGTCTTGGTTTTGTTGGGGTTCATTTGTTGCTGTTGCTACTGCTGCAGTAGCTGTTGGTGGTGGTGTTACTGCTACTGGTAGTGGTGGCACTCCGGCTGTTGGTGGTGGTATTCTGGCTGGTGTCTTTGTTGTTGGTGGTGTCTTGGCGACGGCTGGAGGCGGCGTCGCTGTTTCTGTTGCTGCTGATGATGATGGTGTCGGTGTTTGAGTGACCACTGGTATCTGCTGCTGTTGTTGTTGCAGCTGTTGTTACTGCTGCTGCACTGGAGGTCCCTCGATTCTGGTGTCGGCAGAAGGGCCAGTCGCCTTTCCTTCTTAGGGCAGAGGACCCTGAAGTGGCCTTGGTCACCACAAAAGTAGCGTCTTGGCCTTCTGTCCTCCACAGCAACGTGCACTTTGTGGATCGGGGATGGAATTTATGCTCTCTTGTTCAATTTGAACAAGGAACTCCATACCCTGACCCGACTAATTTTGTTGGTGCACCTCCAGTATTGTGACGGTGTCCTCTATATCAAAGAGGACAGCCACCACCAGCCAAGATATATTTATTTCAGGGGGCACCTCCCCAATTTTAATTTTTTTGACGTCGGTACGAGCAGCAATCCCTCCGTTTTTAGGGGCACAGTGGAATGCTGCCTTACGTCCTGCTCCGTTGAAAAACGCACTTCCGCAATGCCGAAACGCTTTCTAATTGTCGCATACGTTTTGTTGGTCCAAACTGTTTTCAGGGCCATTTCCAACTGTTATTGGATGACTCGTTCTACCCTTTCCTTCAATATATTTAAAATTCTGTATTTATATTTAAAATTCCTTCACAACCTTTTTGCACTTTTTTTTTTATTAATTGTTAAATTTATTATTTCTTTAGTTTGCTGCGCGGTCGAGGCGAAACCAGTGCCTCTAGTTTTGTTGCTGGTCGTGTTTGTGGTGGTGGTGATTGTGGCAGTGGTGTCAGTGTCATTCTTTCTTTCTTCTTTCCTCTCTCCCTCTTTCTCCTTCAGGAATAATAGTGGTGAGGTTGGGGAAGTCCTCGTTGAACTCGCTGTTCAACCTCTCGATCTCACTCCCTTGCCCAGTCGCTATTGTTACTTTTCTTTTTATTTTTCGAAAATTTTCAGGGAAAATTTTCGGAAAAATGGGTATTTAGCCTCCAGAAGAGAGCCATTTTCCACAAAAACTAGCTCCTTAGGCGACCAGCTAGCTTGCAACAATTAAACAATAAAAACAGAAGTTCAACAACTTGTGACAACAAAATTTCAAACAATTTCAGGAGCACTAAAATGTGTGACAACAACAACAACAACAACAATAATAACATTCGAATCAGATCGACAGCTGTATTAATCGATAACGCTGTTCAAATATAATTTAATACTATTAGTTAAGCTGACAACACGCCTGATCAATATTCATATCATTAATATAAAATCTAACGTAAAAGCGGCGAGCTGGCAGATTCGTTAGCACGCCGGGCGAAATGATTTGCGGTAGTTCGTCTGCCGCTACGTTCTGAGTTCAAAATCCGCCGAGGTCGACTTTGCCTTTCATCCTTTCGGGGTCGATTAATTAAGTACCAGTTACGCAATGGGCTCGATATAATCGACTTAATCCGTTTGTCTGTCCTTGTTTGTCCCCTCTGTGTTTAGCCCCTTGTGGGTAGTAAAGAAATAGGTATTTTGTCTGCCGCTACGTTCTGAGTTCAAATTCCACTGAGGTCGACTTTGTCTTTCATCCTTTCGGGGTCGATTAAATAAGTACCAGTTACGCCCTGGGTCGATGTAATCGACTTAATCCGTTTGTCTGTCCTTGTTTGTCTCCTCTATGTTTAGCCCCTTGTGGGCAATAAAGAAATAAGAAACGTTAGCACGCCGAAAAAGCTTAGCGGTATTTCGTCTGTCTTTATGTTCTGAGTTCAAATTCCGCCGAGGTCGGCTATGCCATTCATCCTTTCGGTGGTCGATAAAATAAGTACCAGTTGCGTGCTAGGGTCAGTCTAATTGATTGCCCCCCCCCCCCAAATTTCAGGCCTTGTGCCTAGAGTAGAGAAAAATACGACATCCAATATGGTAGACTGATATGGTATGTTTTTCTGCCTAACAATTCATTAAACTTAATTCATAAAATATCAGCCATATTGTTAACCTATTGATGGATACTTCTCTTGATGTAAAGTGAGACATTGAATCTATTTATCACAGTAGTTCGGTTAATGCACAACATTGATGTATATAAACACCTACACATACATACACACGAACATATACACTATATAATTATTTAACGTTAGTGTACACTAGCATACATAAGCATTAGAACATATATATATATATATATAATATATATATATATATATATATATATATATATATATTATATATATATATATATATATATATATATATATATATATATATATATATAGAGAGAGAGAGAGGAGAGAGAGAGAGAAAGAGAGAGAGAGATGTAGGAGTGGCTTTGTGGTAAGAAGATTGCTTCCCAACCACATGGTTCCGGGTTCAGTTCTACTGTGTAACAACTTGGGCAAGTGTCTTCTGCTGTAGCCTCGGGCCGACCAAAGCCTTGTGAGTGGATTTAGTAGACGGAAACTGAAAGAAGCCCGTAGTATATATTTATATGTGTGTTTGTGTTTCTGTGTTTATCCCCTCACAATCGCTTGACAATCGGTGTTCGGCAAACTTGGCGGTCCGGCAAAATAAGCCGATAGAATAAGTACTACGCTTAAAAAGAATAAGTCCTGGGGTCGATTTGTTCGACTAAAGGCGTTGCTTCAGCATGGCCGTAGTTTGAAACAAGTAAAAGAGTATACACAAATAGACAATATATACTGTATATAAATATTTAACATTAATGTGTACATGCACACACATACATAGAAACATTTTCATCAAATGTACACCATTATATACTTACTGTGACAGACACGACGATGTATTTAAAAAGCTCGTTTTGCAACTACGTGCTTCCTGGTTCGATCACACTGTGCGGCATCTTGTGAATGTATTTTCTGACTCGGATCAATCAAACACATCGCGTAGAAAAATTTAATGAGGGAACTGTCAGGAAACAATTAACTGAATAGAGAAGAGAGTGGGAGAGAGAGAGGGAGAGAGAGGTAGAGAGAGAGAGAGTGAGAGAGAGAGAGAAAATGTATTGGGCTGTCAGATAAATTTATTCGTTGTGGTGGAAACGTGGATCGTTGAATTCTTCGAATCAAGAACCGGTATTTTTAACGCCAAGGCTATCGGACAAGCAATCGGAACGTTGACAAGAAGTCATCAAGAATGAAGAATATGTTATTTACTGATTTGTTAAAATTGTTGAAAACTAAGGATTACAATAAGTGTGTGTGTGTGGGGGGGACAAACGAATAAATTTACCGGACAACCCCAATATATATATATATAAGAATAAAATGTTTTGAATGACACAACAATGGACTATAATACAAACAATAGACTGTAATAACATCCAGGCGCAGGAGTGGCTGTGTGGTAAGTAGCTTGTTTACCAACCACATGGTTCCGGGTTCAGTCCCACTGCGTGGCACCTTGGGCAAGTGTCTTCTACTATAGCCTCGGGCCGACCAAAGCCTTGTGAGTGGATTTGGTAGACGGAAACTGAAAGAAGCCTGTCGTATATATGTATATATATATATATATATATATATATATATATATGCGTGTGTGTGATTGTGTGTCTGTGTTTGTCCCCCTAGCATTGCTTGGCAACCGATGCTGGTGTGTTTATGTCACCGTTACTTAGCGGTTCGACAAAAGAGACCGATAGAATAAGTACTGGGCTTATAAAATAATAAGTCCCGGGGTCGAGTTGCTCGATTAAAGGCGGTGCTCCAGCATGGCCGCAGACAAATGACTGAAACAAGTAAAAGAGAAAGAGAAAGAGAGTCTGATATGATATTTCGGAATAAAAATTCCTTCTTCAGATATCCCTAGGAATTGATGGAGTCGCTGCTATAATCGGTTTTCCAATGGCTTTTTCTTTTTTCGGAAGCGTCTCAACAGTGGTTTCACGAAGCTCCTTTCGGAATTCCTCATGAGAAGTGCGTGAGGTTGACCATGTCTCAATCTCGTGTGTGCTGGCACATTAGTAGCGCTGCTTCTGAATCATACGTGCAGCTTCCCTTTCACCCCCCTCTCTTTTCTTCTCATTTTTGTTTGTTATAAACAATACATGAGCATGTTATCAAAAATGAACCTATATGCATCCAGATGTAGCTAAATAATATATTGATTACCAACCTCCAGCCTATTGTTAATTTGGGGCCCTAGTCTGTGTATGAGTATAGCTTCCTTAACTCTTAAATTAACCAAATTTATTTCATTGGCCTCAATTGTGACTTATGCTTTTGTCAGTGTTCCGGCATCTGCCTAGATGTTTCCTGAAGGAGGAGGCTCTCGTGTTCAGATGTTCTTTGATGCGGACGTATAACGGTCTTGCTGTGCTACCCACATAGAACTTGTTGCATTTGTTACATTGTGTTCTACACACAATATTTACCCGTTGGCATAAATCTGTGTCAC
>NC_043002.1:34194269-34199269 GCF_006345805.1 Octopus sinensis | reverse complement strand
ACACTTCAAGATACAAGTAAATAAAAAAGAGAAGCATTATTTTAGGAATTCAGGGTTCTTTTAGAATATCTTTAAAAAATATAAGGAAAGTACTTTAGTTGGAAATATAGTAACAAAGGGTGAATTTTCTTCAGTAGGAACCAATGAGATTTCGTTGCGAATTGAATACAATCAGGCTTTGAAATGATTAAACAGTGAAGAAGATGACGAATGTGAGGCTTTAAGAGGATTAGCACTGTAACTACGCATGTGCCGTTGGCGATTTCTTTCCCAGCTTTGGACTTTTCCCTTTTTCCTTTCCGACGAAGAGCTATGCTTGAAACGTCAAACTCACTGAGCGTCTAAGCTAATATACTTCTTGTGCATGTCCTTGCGTTCGCATTTTTGTTCTTTTATTCGTTTGTTTGTCCAGGTGGGGAACCTATACGCCAAGGAAACCGGGAAACCGACCCTATGAGCCAGGCGTGGCTCGAGAAGGAACAACAACATATATATATATTATTATATATAATATAAATATATATATATATATAATATATATATATATATATATATATATATATATATATATATATATATATATGTATAAAAATTATATATAGAAATACAAAATGGGACAAGAACGCAAAACACACAAAGAGACGACACAAAAAACGGACGGGTCATTCGAAGCCTCTAATCTTCAGTCAGGAACTGGATCATCCTAGCAATTTCGGCTGATTAATCCTGATATCGCTCCGATCCGGCCAGCCCCAAGGAAAAACCAAGCTGCGATCATTAGTTTTCTTGGAAAAAGGATCGAATGTATACGAAACAAGGACAGAAAAACGGACGATGCCACACGGATATAAATACAAAAAAAAAAACAAAATAAAAAACAAGAATAGTAATAACAGGACAAAAACAGCGGGTGTCTTACGACTTTAGACAGTTTAAATTATCTTAGCTGGCGTATTTGAAATAAATGCCTTTGCGGCAGACGAAGAAAACGGTGTTGTGGCGGCGGTCAAAGGCCGAAAGGCTGTCAAAATTGTAGTGCTTATTCAGTTTGTACTTGTTGAGTCTGGAGGAAAAGGCATTGCTTAAGACATTTATAGGTCGTCTGAGACTGGTGAGGTCTGATGGCTTTAATGTTCCGTTTAAGCTCTTACAGGTCAACACATGGAGGTAAATCATGAGCAGGGTGAAGAGTCCGGAGGGATGATATTCTGTGGAGGAATGAATGGACATTGTAGTAACTGTGAGGCGTTGGGGTTGGACGCATCAAGAAAAAGGCCAAAACTGAGTGGGCTGAGGATACCCTAGTGGTGGAGGTAGCAATCAGTTCTGAGGAACAGAGGTCATTGTAGTAGCGATATGTGACCTATAAATCGTTAAATATGATGCGTGCATGTGTCTCTGTGTGTGCGCGCGTTTGAGCGTGTATTTCTGTCTGTCTGTCTATTTATCTATCTATCTATCCATCTATCTATATCTATCCATCTATCTATCTATAAATGTGTGTCTGTGTGTATAAAGAGAGATAGAAAGAGAGAGAGAGAGAGAGAGAGAGAGAGAGAGGATAGTGTGTGTGTGTGTGTGTGTGATAGATACGCACGTATGTGCATAATCAAATAACATAATAACGCATTATATGTATTTTTATTGGTTATGTACACGCACAGAGATACACACACACCACACACGCAAACATCATATCCTATATTTCATATCCTATAAAAACAAAACAAAAAGAAAATGAAAAATTACAATTTAAGACGTGGTACTGAATAAATAAAACGGAATGGATGTATTACTTTTTTTAATGTATTTCTGTATTATTTTGAATTGTATAAAGAATTCCACAAGAGAAGTCTGATCACTTTATTGTATTTCTTTTTGAATATTTCTCTCTATATGTCTGCATATATCTACATCTCTTTATCCTATATCCATCTCTCTCTTTCTCTCTCTCTCTCTCTCTCTCTCTCTCTGTGTCTTTCTATCTCGCTTCCTCTCTCTCTCTCTCTGTCTTTCTATCTACCTTTCTCTCTCTCTCTCTCTCTCTCTCTCGATATATATGTGTGTGTGTGTGTGTGTGTGGATATGCAGGTGCACACACACACACATACGCACACACACATGCATATACATGGCAAAGAGACAGAGAGGGGGTGGAGGGAGTCTGCGAGAGGGATATAGACAGCCGAACGGATACAGAGTTAAATAGAAACAAATAGCGATGGAAATAGATCGTATTTTATTTTATTCATTTATATAGTTATTGCTGCTCGTATATACTACTTCGAAGTAAATATCACGTAAGAGGCAAAAGAGAATTGATAAGCGAAAACCAGTGGGCGTCACACGGGTTCCTGCCTGTATGAGGATGTGGCTGTTGACGGCTTTTGCAACTAGTGGCAGACAGTCTACAGAGAATTCCGGAGAATGTTAAACATGGATATCGATGCTGAGATTTGATTTGGTGCTATTTGTCAGAAGTTAATATTCACAAGTCACTAGAATTGGGTAGATTGAGATGGTCTGTAAAGAACAGTTTCTAGAATTGGTAAGTCAGTAATGGTGTATTTTCGTTGATAGTTGTAGTAGATAATTCGCCATGTGTGTGTGTGGTGTGTGTGTGTGTGTGTGTTTGTGTATGTGTGTAGGTAGACCGAAATGATAGCAGGTTGTATTTAGTACTGCTATATCTGACATATCGAGAATTCAATATTGGTTAGCTGCAGAGTAAGAATTATATTGTGTGATTTGGCAGTCAATATTTCACAGCCTCTGGTAAATACAGGTAAATCTGAAACATTAAGTTATTTAAATTCTGTGTAATCCATTTTGACTCACTGTCCTCAAATGAGGACGGTTATATTCGGTTTATTTACTGCAATAAAGGTTAACTGGACGCTTTCGTATGTTTGTTATACCTATTTCTAAAGCTATATTCAAAATTTCGACCTGGGTTGCTCATTAATAACATATGGTAATATGCCCTAATATCGACATAATCGACTTATTGCCTCCTCCAAAATTGCTGTCATTGGGCCAAAATTTGAAATCAATATATCCTAATATAGTTTAGTTTAGTCCTGCTTTTTACTCTTGTTTTCATTTTGCAAACAAATTCACCCGTGCCATGATTATATTTTTAAAAAACCCACTTCAATTTGAATAAACCTGAGTAAATAAAGAATGGGTTTGGCTCACGAAATGACTAATTAGATTAGTTTCTAGTGAAATTTTTTAGGAAATAAGTATTTATCTATTTGTTTATTGAAATTTTCTCAATATTTTCTTCCAATACAACCGTCCAACGTTCTTTATACGGTGAACGTATATAGTAAATGGTAGGGAGAGATTTGACTGATCAAATTGTGTAAGCCGTTTGAATCCCTGTTTGCAACCATTTGAACTCATGTATATACACTGTACAAGTGGAAGGAGGTACAGAGAGAAAATAAAACATTTTCATATTTTAATATATATATATATATATATATATATATATATATAAATAGGGAGAGTTTACGAAAAAAAAACAAAAGACGAAGACAGGTGGTGTACAAAACAAACAGATGTATTAGTATAACGCTCAGGAATAGAAAAAAGTCTTTTACATTTCGAGCCTACGCTCTTCTACAGAAAGGGACAGAAAAAACAAGGACAGAAACAAGGAGAGAAAAAATGTGTGTAGTAGCTAACGATCTATCATGGTGACTATATATATATAAACATACATGCAGACAAACATACATGCATATATACATACATACATGCTTGCATACATATATACATGCATGCATGCATGCATCCATGCATGCATCCATCCATCCATACATACATACATGCATACATACATGCATACACACATACATGCATATATACATACATACATGCTTGCATACATATATACATGCATGCATGCATGCATCCATCCATCCATACATACATACATTCATACATACATACATGCATATATACATACATGCTTGCATACATACATGCATGCATGCATGCATGCATGCATGCATGCATCCATCCATCCATACATCCATCCATACATACATACATACATACATATATACATACATACATACATACATACATATATACATACATACATGCATGCATACATACATGCATACATACATACAACCTGCATCGATTCAGTAAGCGTAGACCTTAAAAGCGTCCTCCAATGTTGCAGTGTCAGCTTCGTTTCGTTTAGCGGTAAAATGTTTCAAGCACAACTCGAATCAAGAAACCACCTCCAAACCAGACTCCTCACTAACAGCTGACCCAAGTCCTGGAACTTACTATTACCACCAAGGATCTCTGTTAGACAAAGTTCATCTTTAACATAACTAGGACCGCATCTCAAAGTGTAGAACACATCTTTAAGACCAGAAGTAATTTAGGACATACAGTGGACGGTCACTCGACTGAACGGCATTCCATCAGAACCAGAATCACACCTCTCTTCTGCCTAAAGGCATCTTGCTTTTCTCTTCGTTCTATGATAGATTTTATTCCAAGAATTAGGCTTATTTTATACCGCTTCCATTGATGTAACTCTCATTCAGTCATTTCTGTTATGTCCATTTCTCACCCACCTTGTCCCCGTTCAAGCAACAATCCCCAGACCACTCTCCTCGGAACATCGGCCCATTGGAATCTTCTCTCTGCCCATGTCTCGCTTGCAACAGTTTAAAATAAGCACTGACACGAGCAATGCCCCTTCCTGTTGCCTCAGCAAATGACAAAAGTAAATAAATAAATAAATAAATGTGCATAATATCATATCAGTTTGCTTATAACATATATCCAACCAAACATCGAAGCAGCATTGAAATAACCATTATTAAATTCTTCACTTGTATTAAGACTTTATTTTAATCATTGTTTGTTGTTTTTCAGCATATATAACATTAACTACTCTCGCCATAGACTCACTTATATTTTATATCCCCGCCCACTACATACATACGTACAAACATACATAATACATA